>NC_090870.1:65187787-65192787 GCF_036669935.1 Montipora foliosa
TTCCCTTGCATCAATAACGTGGTGAAATGACTGAAATGTGATTTTTTAATCCTTTCCTGTTATTCTAACGATAACTTGAAAATAGCTCTCGACAAAGAAAAATTCCATTCAAATCTCGGGGTATTAGTAAATAAAATGAATTCCGTTTTACCTAACAACTGAAGCGATTTGCTTCGGGCAATGAGGATGTCACGCGGCATTTAACCAATTTTAAAAAAAGAAGATTAAAGCATAATAATAAATAAATTGTGATTGTGGTAAAGTAAAAAGGTTATTAAAGTGTACTTATCTTACCCTGATTACCGTCAGGAAATTAACATAAATAAACAAGTAGCCTGCGTTTTATCGCAGGATTGTTTAAACACTCCCGAGTGGGCCGCGACTGGCATTGCGACTAGCTAGTAGTTTGTTTAACCTCGGTAGAGAGACCCGAGCGAGCATTTGTATCTTTCAGCCTTGATGATTTTGCTTTAACAAGCACGTCTTTAAGCGATTTCCCCTTTCTATAAGAGATCAAGGGAGATTCCTTGAATATCATTTGAGAAGTTACTGGTCAGTTTGTATTTTAAATGCCATTTGTCCACTATGATTTGGGGAGCACGGATAGCGTAGTGGTGGCACTTGTGGCCCGGGTTCCATTCTGGACTCGTGGCCTTAGGTGGGTTAAGTTTGTTGTTGTTTCTTTACTCTGCTCCGAGAAGTTTTTCTCCGGGTTCTCCGGTCAGTTTTCCCCTCTCCTCAAAAGCCAGCATTTCTAAATTCCAATTCGATCGGATGCAGGACCTCCCTGTAAACCCCTGTTTCGCGTGAGTGGAGCTTCCCAGGTAACTATCGTTGATGATGATGATAAGTACACTTATAGTAATGACTATTGCAATTGCGTGACATAGGGCAGAATTTTCTTGTGCGTTCTCAATTTTGTTTTAGGCTTTCTTTTCTGTCTTCATAGTAAAATTCTGAGAGCGTTTTTTCTACCCTTTGTTCTAGGGAGCCTCTCGAGATAAGGCGATAATGTTCTCTTCGAAAGTAGTTTTTGAATAATTAGTTCTAAGAAGTCTTAGAGCTTCTTCTTTGACCAAACCTTTTTTAACGCCTGCTATGTCACATAGCTCTTGAATTGAGTGTACTGAAACGTTTCAGTAGGCTTGAAACGTGTACGCACATCGAGAATTCCTTCTTTCTCGAATCTCTCTTGCTCAAGAATGTAATTTCTTTTTCTGATACTTCAGCAGTAAACTTGAGAGTAGGGTGGTGAAATGTTTAATATCTTCTTTGTTTGTGTCCCAGAAACAGAAAATGGAATTTCTGGCGATTGAGCGCCAACGAATAAGCCGGAAATGAAATATTTCTGCGGCACGAGAGCAACAGGCTAAGGGCCTGGGCCCTTGAGTATAGACGCATTATGGGTAAAGTGATATGGGTATTTAAGCTTGTGATTGCACGTTGGCAATCAGCTCAGTTATTACTAAGTTTGTTGGTTTTTTTGTTAGTACGCATAAAACCTAGTAGGAAGGTTTCATGAGCTTGGGCCTGGTTCCTACCCAGATTTCCTGTCTTTTTTTTTTTTCTCACGGGGTTTTTTACGACAGGTTTTTTCTGGCCGCCGTTCTAACCACGATGTTTGTTAGTGGTTGCTAAGCTATAGGTATGTCTTATGGTCGCGTGCTGTGACGGCGATTTCTGTGAAAGCAACGGTATTGTACGCTGGTGGTCGGCCGAAACATGCAAAATAAACATAATGGTTCAATATATTGGTTGTCTGTTGTGTAGTGTAGCTGAAATATGTGGTCTATAAACCTTTTCCGCGCTAATGGTTTCTTTGTGTAAAGTTTCCAAATAGCTTGTTCTGTCTGTTCTGTTTTCCCCATAAAAATATTGGCAAAAGCGACAACCATTTTAGTGCACATAGCCGTTCCATGTATTTGGAGATAGTCTTTTCCGTTAAATTGGAAAGAACTTTCTTTGAGAATGAGGCTGAGCATTTCCTTCAGAAAATGTCTAGCTATAGGGGTTTTTTTTCCTGATATTCTTCGTATGCTTCGCACACTAAAGCAATGTCTATTACTGTAAAGGGTAATAACATCCATTAGCCTCTCTCTCTTATCCAGTTGGGAATATTTGCCACAAAGCAAGATTTTATGCTTTTTTTAACGAACCTTCACGAGTTTTTCTTATGAATATCGGAACACACTTTCCGATTTTTGCTCTTTGTTGGGTTTTCGCCAGGGTGTTAGAAACCAAGTCATTCTCTATTTTTGTCCGAGATTAAAGACCATGAAAGACTTTCTGCCTCTTTTCATTTATGCGAGAAGCCGCATTAAATAACCAAAACCATTTTTTCTGAGAAGGCCAGTTTACCGACCATGTGAATTATTTGTGATAGTCATGGCGGGTCAAGTCTTCTCAAACAAGGACTATAAACCGTAGGTCTCGTCCCGCAACCCATGAATTCCGGGGGAGTTCATGCGTCCACTAACGCACGAATTCCAGGGGACGTGCCAAGGTCCGGAGCTGTGGTATGTCATACATACATACATACATGTATGATAATGGAGGCCAGTTGGCTTTATGTAGCCATGATGGGTGTTATCTCGGTCACGTGGTAGATCGTGTATAAGCCTGGCTGCTTTTGTGTGAATCTCCTCCAATTTATTGAAAAGCGGTGCGGTCAGCGAAAAGTGACCGGCAAGGAGGTGATGTAGACCTGAAAAAGGCTTATGGTGTAGAAAGGGTACTTTACGGAAACAGCCCTCAAGTGATGGGGTCTTTGTTGGGTGTACTGGTTCACATTGCTGAATTATTGACCTTCGGGAACTCTGTCACACACAGCATGTACCGTGTTATTGAACCGTAACACTGAGTGTTATGTCCTAAATTGTCATGCAATGGAAAGCTGTTACAAGTACATTTCCAAAAGAAGTGGTTTGAGGGATCCCTGAAAGGACATCAGTGTGTCGTTAGGGGAAGCAGCGACTCCAGTCAAAGATTTCTCTAACATGACGTATTAACAGCCACGTCTGAGTTTGCGGTTTCTAAAAGGTAAACAATCGTTTCAGCTTAGACCTTTGCGGTATGTGTGGGATTACGTATGTACTTCAGTATGACACGTCCATTTATTCAGGTTTTCTACAAGTTAATCAAATGGGAATTTCCCCAGTTGCTTTTTTGAACGACTACCAGGCGCCTTGCAGCTCACAGCCTCTTATTTCACCTCCATTAACCAGCATTTGAAAGATGCATTATCTGTTGGCCTTCCTCACTGAAATTGAAATTCGATCTGATAAGCTTGAGTTCTACATGTTGTAATTTAATAAAAATGAAATTTTCCATTGCAACTGGCTGCCTTAATGGTGTATCTACCGAATGAAAACCTCCATTCAAATTATATTTCTTGCCAAAACTGGTTTACTTCTTGTGGTTTGCAAGAAATTTCCTGTTTAATGGAAAGGTGCTTACAAAGCACATTCCTACCCCAAATTGAAATGTGCAATTTTACCCTCGTCGAAATGTTTAAACACTTGAGAAAACGACAGCAACATTTTTCCGCGTTTGTTAGAGTGACGTGGCAAAAACAGAAGATGCGAAAAGACGACAGAGTTCGATAATTCCATACTTTGGGAAACCTCTGCTATCCACAGATTCCTGCTACATCATACACTTTTACGAATTTTTGCATGAAAATACAAGGGTTCAAACCAAGTAGTATGAACCAGTATTGTGCGAAGCCACGCGCGCTGCCTTCAATTGCTTTTTCATCTATTACATATTGCCACAATCGCTCAATCATTTCTCATGAAAATTCTCTGACTCTAACTTTTGGGTGTTTATTATGAAAACTAATAACCTCGAAAACTAAGACCCTTAGTTTTCGTTGTCCGAAAACTACAAAACTAAGACCCCTTGTAAACAGTGGAAATCACTGAACATTTGGGCGCTGGATGTTGTCTCCATACAGGGTTTAATTCAAACAGACACAACGCCATGCATGACACGCTGTGTTGTCACTGTTGTGTGGCAGAAAAGATAGTGGCGCCTTATGTTGGCACGCAACAGGCCAAGACACAAATATCACGTGAAATCACCTAAATATGTTTCCCGAAATTCCCGACTTTTTTCTCTAAATATCTCGATTTTTTCGAAATATCCTGATTTTTTATCTAAATACCGCGAAAATATCTGCCTTTACTTCCATAAATAATACAGCAATAACCTAAGTAGGTGTAAGGTAATACAGGAAATTTAACGGTGTCTTTGTTAGGCATTACAACGAAACTCTTAACAATTTTACTTCAATTTGTCCTTGGATTTCATTGCCCCACAGTCTCGAAGAAAGTTACAAGTTACCGACATTGACATATAATACTAGTTTACCTAAATGGTAGGAATGCTGCCGAGTGGACGGGAGATGTTCAATTATGCTCGCGGTAATTTAATTAACGACAATCATGCGTGGAATTGAAGGGAGATTTTAATAGGTCTTGAGCAGGGAAAGGAAAGGAAAGAAAAGGAACTTTATTAAAGTGTCTAGTCGATTTAGCGCTGGAGCACTAATTGGGGACACTGTAAAGTTAAATTAACAATCAACGCAAATCAAGTCAAATGTTGGTTTTCGAGGAGAGGGGAAACTGGAGTACCCGGAGAAAACCTCTCGGTGCAGAGTAGAGAAACAACAAACTCAACCCACATATGACGCCGAGTCGAGGAATCGAACCCGGGCCACATTGGTGGGAGGCGAGTGCTCTCACCACTGCGCCACCACTGCACCCCTGGATGTGCACTACATTGCACTACGTTGCGACTATAGTGGTAAGAAAACAAATAAATTTTCACTGAAAGCGCGGTTATAAGATCTAAAAGATCTTCTTGTTACAAATGGAGAATACTGCTGCATGTGATCACTACAGGCCCATATTCTGTATCTGTAAGTAGCATATAACTTTTTCTGGGGAAAAAATAGAAAGCTTGCTCAGGCTTACTTCACACCTCCGCCTATGTCACCG
>NC_090870.1:65200287-65202787 GCF_036669935.1 Montipora foliosa
CATTTTTTCGCGTTTCAACTCCCACCGACGCAACAACACAGTATCTTTAGAAACTGGCCCTAGCATTGTTATGTATTTTAAAATTGTGTTATGTATTTAATAATATGTATCTAATAATTTTTAGAAAATAAGTGATGTAATGCGAATTTGATGATGTGTATTTTTATGATTTTTACTGGGTTGCCAAACCCAGTCGGAATCTGCGTTTCATTTCTCCTTATTTTTATTTTTTTTCCGTGTCATAAAAAGTCTTGCCTGTCACTCCCCTGCTTATTGGTGTCTTTGTGCATAGAGTCTTCTGTGCGTATTTTGTTAGGTTTGAGGGCGTTGGGGTAATGCGTAGATTTCTCTGGTGCACACAGGAGAACATTTAATTAACCTGCAAATTATGGTGTCGAAGTCGAAAGTCATTGTAACGCGAATGGCGTTTTAGTGGATCTTTAAACAAAATATACCCTAATGGAGCTCAACTGAATGGAACGTCAATTGGATGAGCAAGACAGGCGGTGAAAACAAAATATCTGGAATCTTTAAGCGACGAGTAATGGTCTTCGACTACAATTTCATTTTTCGCCGTTGGATATCAAGTGAGCTTTGTTTCTAATATTTTACTAACTTGGTATTATATACAACACTGAAATCAAATGGCAATTCTTTTATGGAATTAACAAACATTGAAGGAATCGAATGCCTTGAATGCAAGTTACATTTATTTTGTACTCAACTCTGCAAAGGTAAAAAAAAAAAAAATGGAAATGTGACAGTGAAAAATTATTTGAATGAAAGATTGTTGTCTCTTTTTTGCGGTCAAGGTTCTTTCGAAAAGGGTTTGATGTGAACTGTCAGAAATTTATTTAATTGCATATGCTCTGTGACCGATTGTGTCTCGTTTGCACGCCCGCAATTGAAGTAGGAAGGGTTTTTTGCCTCTAATAGCAAATATGTTGTTTGTTTCAATAAATTTTTCGCTGGAAAAGATTTTTGTGACATTTTCATCTGTCGTGAATTTTATCATGTTGGGTAATTTTCGAGCTTAACAAATTTGCATATGTGTTTTGAAATATGATACGGGAGGATTTTTGTGGTAGTGCACTGTAAACATCGCATAAGTCACGAAAATAAACAGGTCTGTTGAAAGTGTGCTTGAGTTTCAACAAAATGAGGCCCAAAATCGGCAAAAAATTGTGACGCTAATGAATAAAAAAGTAGCTGCTATTCCCAAACGATGGAATTACCTGGTGATAAATAACCTCGTCATGGAGAGTAAATTTTTGACTTTGCAGAAACAATGGTCAACCTCAAGAGTTGGGCGATTGTGATCTTTGTGTTGAATTCGCACATTTCTTTTCAAACTTTATAACACTTGAAAGAAAAAGAAAACTAACAAAAAAAGAAAAACCCGGTATCTTGCCATCATTTGACACAGATGCTTCACTGTTTCGCGGAAAAACACGCCGCGGTAACTTGATCACAGCACCCGCTGAATTCGATGTCACTTTCGATTTTGCGATTTACTTGTGTAGCCAAATTTGAACGTAGCAAAAACCTCGCAAAATGTTTTTCGCTGGTGGTGACTTTTCATATTCGCGGTTCAAGATTAATGTTGTTTTCATGTCGTTAACTTTGTTACGAATGGCAAGATATTTTATTCTCGATCGACCGTCCTGAAAACTTCCTTCTGCTCTTCCTAGAAAATATGTATCAATATTTATTAACTTTTTGCATAAAGCAAGCTAAGAAAATCTGTACCTTGCTTAGTTCGCATTTTTGGGCGTTAAAATAGAAGTTCTTTTTTTAAAAGTTAATTTTTTTGCATTTATGAAATTCCTGGAAGCTGGTGGGAAATTTCCCTCATCAAATGAAAGTATTAAAAAGTGAAATCGCAACTGAAACTTCATTAATTTACAATTTTAAACCGACGAAGGAACTCTTAAATTGCATTTCCGCTTTTCAAGGTTTAAGCGAGAGAAGTATGCGGTAAAATCCCTTTTGAGAGTTCCCCTGGAATGTCTTAATTTGGAGGATCCGTTTATGAAACAAATTTAAGTTATCCTCGTTACTTCATTTGCGTTCAGTTGTAAACGTTTGTATCCAGTTAGAATGAGTTCTTCGCTCCGTGGCAATATATTCATTTTACCTATGGTTTCGTTGAAAGCTGTCTTAAAGGTTGAGGGATTTTAATTTAAAGTAACAACTCAAGCTTATGATGGCGAAACGAATGAACGTACTCAACATGACGAGGTCGCTGTCATCGTTTTCTTCAATGAGCTTGAGACTCTGTGGTTTCAGCATTTCTGAAGGAAAAAAAAAAGACAGGAAGAAGATTGTTATATAAATTTATAACTTCTTTCCTCCTGATCATGATATATTTCCGGGAAGAGAAAAAAAACAATAGAATTTTCGCTTCAGCGTCAGGCTGTATGACAACTGATTCAGTGGGTTATCCTAGCTGTTGGAGTAGCTGTCTGTTTCGACTTTCCTCTGATCCGTGTAGCTATAG
>NC_090870.1:65210287-65212787 GCF_036669935.1 Montipora foliosa
AGGCAATTTTCTTCTTCTGAATCGTAGCACACCGAATACTGTCTCGGGACAATCACCAACTGAACTTTACTTGGGACGGAAAACAAGAAACTGTTTCACACTACTGAAACCAAATATGAACAACGAGCAGTGAAAGGAAAACAGGTGAAACAGAAAGAGTACCACGATGAGGGAAGTTGTCCTGGTTCGTAACTGGAGAAGAGGAATTGAAAAGTGGATTCCGGGGCGGATCATCCAAGTGAAAGGTTCGTGCACCTATCTTGTTCGTTGTGGGAACCAAATTCGTTTTGTCCATGTGGATCACTTAAAAGGAACGGGTTGCAACCCCGCTTTGGGTTCGGTGGTTGGCGGTAGAGAGGAGTCGGTGGAGTCCCAAGCAGCGGAGGATTGTCTGGTATCTCCCGAGCCACTTTCAAGCGAGTCTAGCGCACCAAGTCCTGGGAATGGTGTTGTTGCAGGGAATAGAGGGGAACAGCTAGTGCGTAAGGGGAGACAGGAATCAGTATTAGGAGATACTCAGCAGAGGACAAGCACCCCAGGGTTATCATTGTCACCACAGTCAGTACCAAGTTACCCTCGTCGAGAAAGGAAAGCACCTCAAAGACTTATTCGTAAAATATAATTGCCATTTATAGATTTCATGGCGAACACTGAACACTGCTTACGTATGTAGTTTCCATTGTTTAATAGCGATTTCCCATTTGTTCGGGAGGAGCGTAATATATTAGGTTCCAGGCCTCTTATTTTGCGGCCAGCGCATTGACGCCCGATTTTAGAGGTGGCGGACTTTTAGTTGTTTACAGTTTTCAGCTCCGAAATACTACACTTAGACAGCATTTTACCAGGCGAGCGAGCGAGCAAACAGAAGTCTCGACATGCTAAAATTAAAGTGCGATTTATGCTCACCGGGGTTGTTCTTTTAAAACGTATTCAAAAGCATGATTTCTCACTTGGAAGTCCTAGTGATGATCAATTCTTATCTCTTGCTAATTTAATAAATGTTTTGTCGCATTTAGCCGGGGCTTCAGGTTCAGAAAGTAAGTTAGAGTGACTCGACAATAGAAGTGTTCATGTGGCGTAGAAACAAATTCGGCGCTCCCTCCTTGACAATGACGAGGTTTTTCATCTTAGAACTTTAGGGGATTCCCCTGAATTTCAGTCAGTTGTGAACCAATGGGATCCTTGTTGGTACGCATACTGGCCTCTTGCCAGATTAGCATAAACGAAGAATATTAGACGATAAGAGGTCAGTCATGTGGAAATCTGCTCATTGTTGCTTGATAGATGTTGCAAACAGATATTGTACTGCCGCGTGTGGCGTTCAAGTCTCTTTGATATTTTCTGATATCTTGAGAGATAATGTAAACCGATGACATATTGAGGCGCTCATGAAGCATTCTTTATTTGTTGTGAACGAAGATCAACCTTTCTTCAATAGAGGGCAGGGTGCCAAAGTGAACTCTCGTATACATTTCCTCGTGAATCCAGTTCTTACAAAGGAGTATGAAAACATTTCGGCAATCGTTTCAGTTTATGCAGTAACAAATGCCGGACTATCATAGCAATGAAGACTGATCTTCAAGAAGCCGTCGAACATTTGGGTTAGGACTGCGTTTGAAATTTTTATCGGCTGGAGGATCATTTTATTGCAGCTCAGTCATGCTCGGGGTTGCACTGGAAACAGGATTTTGATACATAACTCCAATTTCATCATTACTGGAGATCCAATGATCAATGACACCGTGGCCGCATGACCACACTTCATTGCGTGATTGATTGCTTGAATGACCGTGTAAAATATGACCTTTGCGCGAACAAATTAATATGATCACGGACCAATCAGCCATAAGATCTTTGACAGAACTCAACATCCGTAAAGCTATTGTTTAAACGGATATCGCTCAAACTGCAACTAACATAGCATTACAATCGGAACTTTGTTCCACAGTGACATGTTTGCATTGCGCTGTGGCTTATCGCACAATGAGGGCGTCGAAAAGGAATGCGCTTGCTGGGAATGTCTACGAATGGACTCCTAAGAGAGGATAATTGTTGCAGACCGTTGATCATTGCACTTTTCATTTCAATCCTTGGCTGCACTGCGTTTTATTGCAGCGTTTGCCAAATTTGGAACTTATTTCCAAGTTATGTTTGTGGAGTTCTTTTCACGTATTTACTGCTCTTTGCGGTAGGCTCGCCGGGCAAGATTGTTTTTTTCCAAGGTACTCCAAAAATGATTGGAAAACCGCAAAAATAACTGGTGCACTGTTGGGAGACAGTAATGATCGTATACACAGGACACAGGATTTTCGTCTTGCTTCTTCCAAAGCAAGGGTCACTACTCAGCAGACGACGAGTTTGGCCCTACTTGTTTTAAAGACGCCTTAACATCATCCATCACAGTTGAAGCGGCATTTCTAAGAAAATAAGGGCTTGGATAAACCCTTATAGCGGAACATCTTTTAGTCGTAAATGGTTTGAACCCAGGAGTGATATCGAT
>NC_090870.1:65217787-65240287 GCF_036669935.1 Montipora foliosa
TTTTTGTTATTCTTCGACTGCGGGACAACGGGAACAATAGGATGTCCCTAGCTAGTTCCCAGTGCTCTTCCGTTCGCTTCATGGAGTAATCGTGCCTCTCACAGTAAAATCCCTTCCCCCCGAAAAAGCATGATATCAATAACTGACAACTTTTGTACACTATGCTGGCATTTTTTCGAGCATTTTAGTGAGGCAAGAGCATTAAGCAATATTCGATCTCTTTAGTTGCAATCCCCCCCCATCCCCCAGGAAGGGGGCCCAGTCCCAGTGGCAAGTTTTCTTAGTAATCCCAGTCTCTGCTACTAAAATCCCAACCGGAGTTATGATAGTACTTAATGATAAGTCTCAAAACGGAACACGAGATTACTGGAGAACGTATGCAATAAAGACAGTGCGAAGTATAATTTGTAGCTGTATGGGATTGCGTACTCAAAAG
Source organism: Montipora foliosa (assembly GCF_036669935.1). Taxonomy (NCBI): domain Eukaryota; kingdom Metazoa; phylum Cnidaria; class Anthozoa; order Scleractinia; family Acroporidae; genus Montipora; species Montipora foliosa. The sequence goes on from NC_090870.1 coordinate 65,218,224, forward strand.
TATCACCTGATACACGATCTGAATAATGCAGTCTCCCGTTTCCCTACGTCACCTTCATCAACTTAAGTATCCTCATCAGCATCCTCCTCGGAGTCTTTGCCCTCTTCACTAGACCTACAACAATCGCTAGGCCGAAGGTTTCGGAAATCAGTAGGGTACGTTCAAGGACGCTTCCGTATCTGTGCCTCACACATTTACCATGACGCCTTGCCAATACCTCATCTGAGATTCTTCTTTTCGAGTGATTGCATTGGTTGCAGTGAGTTTAGGCAAACCCCATCTGCACCGAGGACTCATTATCTCCTATTCCCAGTAACAAAATCCCAGTTCCCAGTAATCAAATCCCATTTTCCCACCAAAAAGTCAGGTCAATCCCAGCTCCTATTTTACGCTTTCACGACCCTCTTGTACATATACGTTTTTGTGAAACTGAGCCTTTATTGTGTTCAGATGTTGAAATTACAAAAATTCAAATTTCAAAAACAGCTTTGTCAGCTTATGTATAATGAAAAGACAAACCAAAAAAAAAAAAAAAAGAAAACAACAACAACAACAAAAAGCAAGGCGACACACTTTAACACCAACCCGGTGTGACCGTTTCACCCGGTCAATTGGTAGCCATGCATGGACAGCTGTTTTGCCCTTGTTGGGCCTCATCAGTACGGAAACTGCTCTCTTAAAAGTACAGTCTGACATTTTGAATGCAGTTGATAAACAGGAAAATGTACTTCTTTTACTGCTTGACTTATCAGCCGCTTTTGACACGGTTGACCACAACATCTTGGTTGCTCGACTACGCACTACGTATGGGAGCAGGGGAAACGCCCTCCGTTGGTTTGCGTCTTATCTGAACGATCGCAGACAATTCATTCAAGTATAGGGCACTAGGTCATACTCTATGGTGCTGCAATGGGGAGTGCCACAGGGAACCGTGCCAAGGCCACTAGGTACACTCTTTACACTGCTCCACTTGGCGACATCATTCGAAAGCATGGGCTACTCTTCCACCTCTATGCAGATGATTGCCAAATCTATGTGCAGATCATGGCAAGTCCTGGTGAAGTACCTAATGCTCTGTCTAAGATGGAGGCTTGTGCTAAGGAAATCTACGCATGGATGGCATGTAATAGACTCAAACTCAACCCTGATAAGACTGAGTTCTTGGTAATACATGCCAAACATCGCCCGCGTCCGCTGATAGTCCGCATTACAATCGCTGATGTTAGAATATCTTCAACGTTGTCAGCTAGAAACATAGGTGTAACCTTCAACGATGCTATGGATCTTGAACAGCATGTTAATAGTGATTGTAAAGCTGCTTTCATTCATATACGTAATTTATCTAAGGATAGGGATTGCCTTACTCAGAAGGACACCGAAACATTAGTTCATGCATTTACTACATCCAAACTGGATAACTGCAATTCACTGCTAGTTGGACAAGCTTCAGCGTGTGCATAATGCTGCCGCGCGTCTAGTCTCTCGTACTCGCAAATATGACAAAATTACACCGGTCGTAATAGACCTTCACTGGCTAACTGTAAAGCAACGTATATCCTTCAAGATATTACTTACTTATATGGCCTTGAATGCTAAAGCTCCTCAATACATATATGATTTCTAAAAAGCTCTTACAAGTCCCTAGTCATAAACTTAAGACTTATGGAAGCAGGTCGTTTAGCCATGTTGCGCCACATTTGCAGATGCCATACGTCAGTTACCATCGTTAGCAACATTCAAATCCAGACTCAAGACGCATCTATTTAATGAAGCCTTTAATTTATGAGCCTTTTAGTTATTTAATGTCGGTTCAACTGAAAGGTGTTATTAATACTAGAGTGCATGGCCACATCATTACTTCTGATAAAGATACGTGAGAATTAGGCGAACTCTCGCCGACAACTGCAAAATTTGGACTATGATCAAATAATCTATGGATCTGAGCGTAAAGAACAAGACAGATTTAGTGAATTTGTCTAAAAATGTCACTGTACCAGCAGGGAGAAAGAGTCTGTATGCTAATAATAATAATAATAATAATAATAATAATAATAATAATAATAATAATAATTTTGCCACTACGTACTGGTACATGTTCGAAACTTATAACAGTGCCAAAGCAATCGTTAAACTGAAACTAAAGTGAAATGGGAATATCGATTCAAGTTCTTAATGGAAAAATTTGATTTGATTCTAAAATTCAAGGATTTCAACCAGGAAAGTCTTTTTGAGAGGAATTAATGCAATGTAATGGTTGATGGTATCCTGTAATACATCTTGGTGCAAAAATGATAATAGGTAATCTTCTAAATAATTTGATAAGGAACTTGTCAATGTCATGTTCCGGCCGTATTCAAACACGAAAAGTTTACCTTACAAGTGATACATATTGCTCGATGTTGTGAACAAAGCGGTATTTACTGTTAACAACATTTTGATTATGTCTTTCGTCAAGTTACTCATCGGAAACACACCCAAAGAGGTCAATCATCGTATGATAATCACACGACAATGTGTTTTGTGACTCCTCTTGAAAACGAGGCTCCTGCGCAGAGCAGTGCATCTAGCCATTGTGGTAAAAAGCCAGCAAAGTAAAAAATATCGATATTTTTAATACGTTTGTTTTGTATTCTGATTATGTTCCTTCTCGCTCACTTCGCTTGCTCTTCAGGAAACACCACTAATTCGGATCTAGAACTTTTTTGCATGACTGACGTTTCATGTTGAGATTACCACAGTAAGTGCCACAGAAAGCACTTTTCATATCAGCATTTATTCGTTCAAAAGTGCTTTCGTGTTAATTTTCATTTGGCTGGTTTGGGAATGCTCGAAAGGTTCGAAAAAGTGCAAGCGACAATTTAAAGGTCCCTCGAGATATGCTTTACTCCTATCGAAGAAATGCTCGTTTTACGGTTTTAGTGTAACAAATGAAAATTAATTTATCCCTCTTGCTTAGATGACTGAAATTATGCAATTAGGTTTACATGTAGTTCACATTCAGTTTGTTTGTAAACCTAAGGGCAATTCTACTTCTCACATTTCGCGTCAATTTCCCCAGGTACTTTGTTTTTTTTTCTGTAGCAGCTCCGAAACCACGCGTGCTTCTTTGATGTATAGGCCACTTTTCGGTCTTTCGAAAGAAATCCACACCAGAAGATTTCGTCCTTTGAATTAAATTTCTCCTTTCTTCGTCAAAAATAATGATCATGAGGCAAAAGGACGACAGCACATCATATCACAGCCAAGGGAATCAAACAACATGGCGCTTGTTGAGAACGAAACAGTGATTTACAAAGAGATTATGCACAGACCTATCCTCTACAATGTGTTCGGAACTCCGGCGTTTTTTCCACTTAAAAAACAAAATCGTGCACGATTCGGATAGTTTGTTCAGTAGGTAAGCATTTTTTGCTTTTTAGTAAGAAACTTACCACTGAAAAGTGGGAAACACTTTTAGATGCACCTTGAAACTACGTCGCATAATAGTTATAGAGGGGAATGGTTTGGAAGCTCGGCAAACATCAAAGGAGCAAACAAAGATGCCAAGATTTAGGTTGGAAAGTCCACGAGCGTGCACAATCTTTTGTTTTGCGCTCATACACTATGCATGAATTACGTAGTCAACACGTTGCTATTGGTTAGTTGCTCAGTACGGAGTAAACAGCTATTGTGTTTTGTACACGGTCACAGCCAAAAAAGAGAACAAAAACTTACAACAAAGAAATTTGAGATCTTGTTTCAAAGCAATGTTAACGCGATGAGTTGCAATTATAATACATACGTCCTGTTAACTGATTTTTTTTTACTGAGGGGAGAATACAGGGTAAGGGCTTTGCCGATATTTTAAGGGCCATGAAAGCCCGATTGGCTAAGAATATGCTTGACAGAGTTCTTCAAGGTTATAAAACAATAGAATCTCAACCGTTATGCCTCTTTTTAGCGTGACAGTGAAGTTGATAGCTCTTAAGAATCCGCACACATGCATGTGCGATAATTTGAACCACTGAAGCATTTTCATACAGGAACAGAAAATTAAGCAAGCCAACTGACAGGTTTTTCTTTTTCTTGGATTTCTCTTGACAAAAGTTTTCTTTTAGTACTGTGCTGTTTTTCTGTTAGTACTGTGCTGGCGTCAGTTCTAACGACTGCATTCTCCTCTGCTCCGTAGAAACCACAGGTTTTGCTCGGAGCATGACTGAGATTAGGATGATTTTTTTTTACTAGAGACTGTCTCAATCAAATAAGACTCAAAAACCGTGGCGTTGTTTTGACACGTCAAGACTTCGTCTCACTAGATTGTTATCAACTGGTTGTGTAAACCACGAGTCATACTTGTGACGCTTTGTAAATTAATGATAAATATGGGTTGAATAAGAGTCAAAGAAAACTTCAAAAAATAGAAGAACAAGTTTTTTTTTCGGCTCTTTATCTCTACGGTCTCCCATATCTTCATTTCCTTGTGGCTTCTTCCAGTCTCCAGCGACGCCGCTGCTCGGTTTTGTGCAGCATGAAATGTTAGTGCAATACAATGTAAAGTGTAAACAACTCACAATCGTGTAGCACTCCTTGCTGGTGCTAACAGATCACTGCACAAAGTCGAAGGTCATTGGTTAGCACCTGATAAACACGTGTTGTAATTGAAGGTCTCTTAAAAAGGACACCTGTTGCCTTTGTTTTCTTTTGAAATTTTAGCATCCCTTCCATGTACAAATGTGCTAAAACGCGTTATCTTTACCACACAATAACACATTTCTTGCGCTATACACATGGGAATGCAGCCGGCCAATACTATCAGCCAGATAGGGGAAAGAATAAAAGGAGGAGACTTCGGTGTCATGTTATAGAGTGGGCAGGGAAAAAAGGTCTCATTTCTTTGCAACATTTTTCTTACGGCGTTCCAGAAAAGTTCATGAAGTGTACACCGGAGGCCACCTGTGCGAAGCGTTTCTTCAGATACCAACTCTTTCAGAGCTCTTACATACATACACACTTCATTGACCAATTCTCATAGGGGCTTTTCAGGGCCAATGAACCCGACAGAACAGAAGATTCAACAACAAATGTTAAGAATCCCAACTGGCCGGAGGCAAGCTAGTTTGGTTTTAAGAGTGCTGCTGAGAAGATGAACCAGGGACTACCGGGAACTAATTCAACCAGTGGCCAGAACGTGTCTTGAATCCGGGATCCCCGGATCTCAAGGCAAGCACCCTAACCACTGGGCCACCCTGCCTCCTCACTGCTCCTAGACATTTCTTTCAGTTTAGACGTCCTTCACAAGGAGAGAGAGGAGCTGTTCGTTCTTCTTTAAGGCAGTTCCATTTTCTAATGGTGCACATAAAACTGCCTAAGGAATCATTAGCATTTGTTAGCGGAAAGCTGTGAAGATTTTCATAAAAACTCTCGTACTCTGACAACTCGTTTTCTGAGAAGAGTAAATTATGCTCATTGGGCTATTGTTCTTTGATTCGTAACACCTGCTGGTCGTGACCTTTCCTGTGCATTGTTGCAACGCGTCTCAGGATTCAGGCGTTTCTCAGAGGCTTGTAAATTGCATTGTAAAATGCATAAATAATTCGTAAGTGTGAAAAACAACAAAAAGGTTACGTGCATGGTTCTGTAAATAGTGATAAAGTTGAACTGTCTGAAAGCACGGGGAGGGTTTGAAATGGTTGCAGGGAAAAGCTGGGGTTGATGAATGACTTAATACAATAATTAATGAATTACATACAACCACATGTTCTTGTATGAACAAATTGAACTTTATAAATGTAACTTTGAAAGAAGATTAATGAGACAAATACAACACCGAACACATTTTACTTACTTATTACTTCATTACTACGTCAATTTAAGGAAATCATTTCCCGAAAATGAGATAAATATTCAATATCCGACGACAACCTCAGTACAAACATTCAACAGTTCCCAAAACAATATCTGATTTCTCTTCAGAGCACACTTTTCTAACACATCGGCGATACTACTACAAAGTATTCATTTCACAAGTTGTCTACAGTATTCGCTTCAGTGCATGTTGTATCGCTATTCACAAATGCCTTGTTTATGTTTGAATGTATCACGTACGAAAGTAGAATAACAATGTATGTTCCTATCGACTTAACGCGAGGAAACGGTAGGTGGGGCACCAGTTAACAGAAACATCTAATACTACGAGAAAGTTTAATACTAAAAGCGGGAGCGTGAATCGGGAATCAGCGACCAGTATTCCATGGCTTGTATGAAACCTTTCTTTGCACTCAGTACGTGATACTAACAATGCCGGGAAAGAACATTTAACGCTTGAAAAAAAGCCGCAGGCAAGTAGCTGGATGTGTAAGAAAGCATAACAGAACCTTGCAGGATCATTGAAATCCATAAACATAAATTTGAGAAGGAAGTCTTGAGGTTACCCCTATGTAAGAATCTCTCCTAAAATACTTATGGTGTAACAGGAAGAAATTGTACTACAAATCACTACATCACGAATGGCTGAAATAGCCAAAAAGATAATCATTAAAATTAACAGATAGAATCATTGACCAGGTTCAATCTATATTGGAATAACACTAATCAGAGCTAGAACTAAGGATTTACTAGAAGTTCTCAATCTTCAACACTGCCGGCTTCCACAATGTCCTTGGGGTGGTTGTTCCACGACCTCACGATCAACGTAGACAAATAACAATTATTCTAACTGTTTTAGGGTGCAGATTATAAAAGTGTCAAGTTTGAGTATATCTAACTTTCGCGGGTTCAAGATTAAAGTGACATAAGCCAAATATTAACGTTTTCGCACTCGATGAGAGAGAAGTGGGACGTACGAGTTGACAGAAAGGGCCATCCGTTTTAAAAATTTGGCATCGGTCTTCATCAGACCTAAAGCCTCTGTTATGTCTTAGGGCAAGTCTTGATGCCCGTCGTTGCCTGTCTTCAATAGCGTAGATATGTTGTAACAAGATTTAACCCAATACCTAGCTAAAAAAAATACGAAAATTGCAGCCATAACCTTGCGCGCTTATTTTCCTCGTTCAATAGCCGTTGACTCTCGTTTCGACTTTCCGTTGCGTACCGGTCGATATGGAGTCCAATTCGGTCTGTTATCATACGAGTGACAACAAAATCGGACGACCGCGCAGCGACAGTCCGATTTGTTTATCACGAATATGATTACAGACCGAAATGGACGACACGAAGTCCTCTTACCATAAAAATTTCCGAGAAAAGAAGAAGAGCCAAGTTATGAAAGCCTTAAGTTAGGAGTCTATACACTGTTTCTATGGTGATTGAAACAAAGGTTGTGATTGTTTGATTTAAATTATAACTTTTTTTTTTTAGACCAATCACAATCGAGGAAATTTTAAACTCTAAGCCGTTTGCTTACCTAAAAAGTTTGGGATGTAAGCGTGCTTGCTCACTAATATGCAATGAACTCAGCGAACGGATCATATTCTTTTCAAACATTGAGTCGATAACTTCAGTTACAAAAAATCAGGTGAGCCGATTTCAGTGACGAAATACCTAACTCTTTGCTCAACTTCAAAATGTTGTGAAACAACATAATCACTTGATAAAACGAAAATAATTGACGTACTGGAAAATTATAGACGAACGCTCGACGTTTCGACCATATTACACAGCCTTCAACTGGATGATGACTGATACAATTCATTGTAACATAATCACTTCCTTATAATCCTATGTAACCTGCGCTCAGGCTTACTGGTACGAAACTTTTCGCGCCTGTCTAAACAAACGTACGCCTGATTACAGGTTAAATCCCATGCAGAATGCAGACACGACACAAAACCAACAGGTAACAGCAATTTCTCTGTCGATAATTAGTCCCCACTGGAATATTTGACGACAGAACGTAATATGCATTTTAATTGCATTCAACCACGGCTGTCACGTAAGGAAGTTCTTTCAGTCACGTTTTTTGGTTGAAGTTAAACAAAAATTACATGGGTACCCACAATTTGATTGATTAAAAAGACAAACGCAACTAGATTCATTTTGACAACGTTTCAACGTTTCAATTTGGCGTACTATAGCAAACAACATCAGAGTCACCGACCCGGTCATCTTTTTTTTAGTTCTTTAGTTTAGTTCTTATCTTTTTGTCCCCGTTTAGTCGTTTTCAACTACTGTCATTTTTAGATTGACACTGAAATAAAGTTGCTTACTTATTCAGTTAGTGTATGCGTACTAGGGTACTTTGACTACGGAAGCTCAAGGTACCGAAAATACCTCACAGCTTCAAGTTTTCGGACGGTATACCCCGAATTTTCTTGATAATTTCAAACTTAACGTTCATTTGACAGTATGTTATGTTGCTTTTGTCAGGTTACTTGGAAACGCTTTTGTCATAACACGTGTTGTTGTTTATCTATATATATCTTATCGTAAAAAAGACAAAAGTAGTTCTATAGTATTTAAATAACACTTCTTGATATTAATACAAAGAAATAAAATATCTGTCCATTTTTAAAGCTTGTAAAGGTAAACATCAAACGGCTAGAGAGGGAGCCAGGCTCGAGCGTGGCTCCACTGCGTCGTGGGTTGCAACTGAGCCACAGACAATGTTTGTACAGAACTTAACAGAGTGACGAACAATAATCTTCAACAATTGGTGCATTGGTGAAGTTTAAAACTTGATTGATATCGGTAACTGTGTGGACTAATAATAATATTCGTGGATGTAAAACGTGATATTCATGAAATAAGTAGTCCTAAAATCACTTTCACACAAAAATAGCAGTTTGGTACAAGATGATCTTTCAATTATGTTCTTTAATGCTAAGCAATAGGTTTATTTTGCGTTTGGCATCATTTCTTATACTCACAATCGAAGAAGCCTGCACATCATATTCCATAATCAATCGTGATTCCATCAGCTTCAGTAAAATTCACGAAAATACGAATTCGCGAATTCTTTCACAAGAGTTCCAAGCTAGCAACAAACCCAAGACCAAAGATACACTCGACAACATTGCAATTGCAAGATACGGTAAAATGCCTAAAACTGTTAGGATTCCGTTCACGCTCATGCTCGATTAAATTTCTATCCGTGAAAGGTCTTTCAAGACCTTCGAAAACTAGGACCTATTGAAGGAAGACCTAAATTTGTTTCTGTATTACGAAAACTAAGACCTCTACCACAATCGCGTGAGAGATTTTGACTGAATCTTCTAGTATATTTACCCCAGCAATCGGTGACACGCACATACAAAGCTTTTGTGACAGTTATGCGGGGGGTCTCATCCGACGTATTCTATTTTAAGAAAATGTTGCTGTCCCATTCGAAAACTCCTATGGTCGATTGGTAGGGCATTTAACTCCGAGAGGAGCCGGACTCCTAGCGTCAAAATGTCACAGTACGCGCCAGTTTCCGCGAATACAACATCAGAGACAATCTCCATAAGAAGACCTCAAAAGCGTTAGGTACGAAAATACACGTATTAAATGGCGCCCGTTTGAGAATTGACGATGGAGAGCAGGGATAGCATAGTGGTGATTGCACTCGCTTCCCACTACTGTAGCCCGGGTTCGATTCCGAAGTCGTGGGTTAAGTTTGCTGTTGGTTCTTTACTATGTTATGTAAAGTTTTTCTCCTGGTTCACCGGTTTTTCCCTCTTCTCACAAACCAACATCTCTAAATTCCCAATTCAATCATATGCAGGACCTCTCCGCAAATTACTTTCGCGTGAGTGGAGATTCCTGGGTAAATATTGTACTGATGCAATTTATGGCTGGCGAAGGATTCAGCAATATGACAAAACACAACAGTTGGGGAACTGAACATGAAATTGACCACGAGGAGATAACTTGCGGAAAGCTGCAAGCCGATATGTTCAACACGAATTATGCAAACAGATCCGAAAGAGGTTTGTAGTGATCTTGGTTTTACAAAAGCACTACAATGAGCTCTTCTATTTATGCAAGTTATGAAACGCTTGCTTGGAAATCTCGCAGGAGATTTCCCATTCACGATCGTTTTTTGCATATTTTGTGATATCGACTAAATCGTGAGTACGGCTTGAAGATCGTTCTTTCTTGTGAAATACACAATAGACAGTTGTTTGGTAATCGACGATCTGTCAATATCAGTCCATTTCCGTTCAACTATAGCACATTTACAAGTGTAGCACATTTTAAAGCAAAGAAATACACAGTATTTTTGTTCAGTGAAGTGTATTAGTTCGATTTCAATAAACCGAAAGTATAAGCATACAAGGGAGAGTCAATTTTAAACTGCAAAATAACAAATAGAATCAAAATGTGCAACCGAAGCAAAAATTCTAATTAGTTGTCACACTGGTCTTTAGATACTTTACCCTTTTTCACATGCTAGATTAAGATTTAAGAACATTGTTTGAATAATTCTTAAAATGAAGACGGCATGAAATCAGGCATAGGTAAAATTATATCTACTAAAGGAAAACGAGAAAACTCGTTGGCAAATCCGGTAAGGAACTCGGACGAACGAGGGCAAATCATGATAAGCGCAATGACGCGTAAGTAAATGACGAACAGGAATGGCAGTAGTGAAATAAACGCTCCCAAATATTTTTCTACTTGGAGATATCATGTTGCAAAAAATGTGGATAGTTGCGAAAGAGAAGCTCTTGATGACTTGAAACCTTGACGAGCGGCTCGATGAAAAATCTTTATGCATAACGTTGAAAGGTCAAATGTAAACAAGCCAGCTCAAGTATGAATTTGATGACTCACCCCGTGCTTGGACACATTGTTCGTCTTTTTTCCCTGTTGTTAACTGATCGAGGAGGAGGAGATTGTAAATCAAATTTTAAAAGCGAGGTCTAAAATTTATTCAGAAAAGAAAGGAACAGCCCTCGAAGGTGTTGTTCCCCCCGATTCCGTGTCACATGATACCCTTCTCAACTTTAAACAGCTAGAAAACGCGAAAAGGGAGAGTGAGAACGTGGCTCGTATCCTACAATGAAACAAGAATTGACTTTGCATGCATGGCTCTCTCAGTGTCACGTGACACTTATCCCGCATGTCAATATATCGACAAACCGCTGACAAGTGTAATTATTATACATTGGTGTCACCAGCTCGATTTTGATTGGCTATAAGCACGCAGCTAATTCTTGCTTGCTGTGTTTCTCTTACGTGATACCTACAAACAATAGATTTTATATATGTAGAATTGACGTCATACCTACAGACAATAGTTTTATGCATGCAGAAGTGACGTCACCTAACACACTAACCAGCAGTTTGATCAGTTTTGTCATGGCGGAGCTCAGCTCAGGAATATGCATAATAAAACAATTATTGAAGTCGGTTTTCGCATGTTCGCGATAATTATCAAGGCCTCAGTTTGTGTTATCCGCCTCAGCCTTCGGCTTTGGCAGATAACACAAACTTTGGCCTTGATAATTATCGCTAACATGCTCAACCTCATCCAATAATTGTTAATTAATTTCATTTGGGACGGACCATTATGTTTTGGAGGTAGGGGGATGAATTTGTTTCATCACAGACAATTTTTTTCTGTGTTGGTGTCTTTGCAAACAATTTTTTTCTGGATGCATCATCCTGAAAACAATTTTTTTTTTTTAATGATATGTTTTGATATGTAAGTGTATGTTCTATTCACTGTCACTGAAGTCAAAGATGTCACACTTGCACTTCTCTTATTTCTTGAAACTGTGGCCATAGGTTTATTGTAGTTCGCATTTGGAAATAATGGATAACGTCAATCTGGTTATTAGCCATTGGAAACTTGAATTATGTATTTTATAACGGTTTATTTCCCATTTAATGAATGACTGAAACACACTGAAAATACCATTGTTTGAATTAAAATCTAATAGTTTATTTTCTGTGAATTAACCCATCTAGTTTCTTTGAAACAGTTTTGTTGTGTTGTCACTTTTCATTGTTATTTAACAAATAAAGAAGCCTTGACTGTGCTCTGTTCTGTTGTAACGCACACAGGAAGCGGCTAGAGCACGAAAGAAGTGTAGGGGGAGCACATCTTAGTCTCTGTCCCTGTCATTTAGTCAACTTTATTCGCTTGGGATCTGCCTTGGGTATAAATAGGTGCAGGCTTTGCTATTTTCCTTATCTTGCATTCTTTGCAAAAAGCAGATCGTAGCCGTATTTTATGATGACATTCTTTATGATCGTTAGATTAGCTAACATATTGAAGCTCCAATCTTTGAGGCTCTTAACCTACTCCGACAGTGGAAAATGAACTATAGCATCTGTTAGAGGGCTCTTGGGCATCTCTCACCCCAGATCGTTCGGCTAGCGGTTTCATGACTTTCCTTTTCTCTGGGATTTTGAGTGTTCGTAAGGCCCCAGACGGTGGTTTCTTTTTGTTCATTTTCCGGGAATTGGCCTTATTCGCGCCATAGACAATAGATTTCGTACCCCGAGCCTAGAATTGACGTTGGGTGTCCCTGACCATTGCGCGAGATTGAAAGTATATTTGGTATCTTTGGTTGTTCAAAGGTGCAATTGTTCATCCGTTGATGCTATCGAATGTTAATACATATGCAAATAGCGTTATTTAAGGTTCGTTCGCGTTAAAGAAGTTCATGGAAGTGCTAATGAACGTATATTTGCCGTATAGTTTTTACCGGAGACGCAAATGAATGCATATTTTGCGTAAGTGAACAGAAAAAGGTGTATTCACCTTGCGAGCAGAGCCTTTCTAAAACTCACCAGAGGGCGAGCAAGAGAGGCTCTGCAGTTTCATGTCGAATTCGACTTTAAGTTTCTAGGCTAGTCACTTCGGTCAAACCGGTCTAGGCAGTGCGCGCATCAAAATCGAGCCCTCAGTATGGCGTCCTGGCCCCATTTGTTCAAAAGGTTGATAACGCTATCCACCGGATAAATCACTATCCAACGGATAGTGCAATTGGTTTCGCTATTACTTACTCACTGGATAGTGATTTATCCGGCGGATAACGCTACCCATTGTTTGAACAACCGGGGCCAATACGCAATAAAAACTTGACACGATGGGGACAGCTATTCTTAGAGTTATTTTCATAGAGTTATGTCGTAGAGTTAGAGTTAAGTTTCCAAAATCCTGAATTCACGATTTTGTACTGCCAAAATCCTGGGTTTAGGATTTTGACAGTCCAAAATCTTGAATTCAGGATTTTGGCAGTCGGTAACTCTTACTGTAAGTCATAACTTTACTGAAATAACTCTATTGATAGTTAATCTCTTACACGATGTCTGCAGAGTCCTTTCTTTCTCGTCGTGTTCAGAAAGGCCAGGTCATGAAATTTTAATAAAACATCTTACGTTAGCGAGATTGAACTGAAATCACTAGACAAGGAGCAGGTTGTTTATTCCATGTGAAAAAAAGAATGGAGACCGCTCTTCACCAGTCATTGTTATTTACTTCTTCCGGTTATGGTGAGCTGAATATTTAGAAGACATATTTTCCAGTAACGGGGATATTTTGATAAGAAAGAAGAAACATTAACTGTAAATTGTCTAAAAATAATTATACAACTTGATAAAGTGCCGGACCAGTAACACCTGCTGATTCCTTATCTCTTGCTTGCTACTCAGGAACCCTTTTCTGGGAACACTTTCCCAGTTAGAGAATTACATTGTCAGCAACATATCTTCGATGCCAGGAGTTTGCCACGCCTATATGCTTTATAAAGAATTCTATCGATTAAGATTCTGAATGCTGAGAGTGCCTCTAAAGGCTGGGAAATCACTCAATAAACATAGCCACAGCCATCAATCCATAGACTTCCGGAGATAAATTTAATAACATATTATGAACTAGACGTCTGGCTAAAACAGTCGATTCCTTTGCTTTAATTCTCTATATTTTTAAAACTGTTTTACAAAGCTATCTTAAGACACCCTGTATCTAGTCTTCAAATGCTTACATCCCCCCGAAAAGTTAACTCAGTGACCTCCATTTTTTATTGCTGGAAAGTAATTAGTCAGTGATTAGCTGGCTACGATAAACTTTTTTGAAAGTTTAAAAAAAAACATCCTATGGGGCGGATGCAGAGCCAACTTTTTTTTTCAATTGGGCAGCAAGCTATGAATTTGCTCCAGAGGTGTTTTTTAACTTTAGAGAAAAAAATTAAGCCTTCCTTAAAATCTAAGAGATTCTTAGTTTATTTCATAGGTACTGAGATTTATCCACGAAAATCATAGTGAATAAAATTCGTACTGATTCTAAATGTAGCCAATCAGGAGCGCGAACGACAAAATTTCACTGTGAAGAAATATCGTTCCTCCAATCAGCAACGCGAAGGACGAAATTTCCCTAGTGATGGATGAACTTATCGAGTGGAACGTCATCCGATAGCCGTTGCACTGAAAAACCGCACGCTTTGAAAAATGGCCGAGGGAAGGTTTGCTTCTGTTTGCTCAGTTGAGGAATTTATTTTTGAACAAGAAACTGAAGGAAATAGAAATGCCGCTCAAAAAACTGAACGAGATTTACGATTGCTTAAACGACTTTTGAAAACGAAGGTCGAAGACAGGAAAATGAAAGTTATTCCAGCAGTTGAGCTGAACGAATACTGAATACATGAACCAATTTATCATCTCCGTCCGCACTAAAGACGGCAATGAATACGAGCCGACTTTCCTTCGAAGTTTAGTGGCTAGCTTTGAACGACAACTGAAGAAAAAGGGCTATTCCGGAAGCATAACAAACGACTTGGTATTTGAGAAAACCAGAGAGGTTCTTTGGTCCAAACCAAAACAACTAAAGAAGCATGGACTACTTTCGACTACTTTGGAATATCTGAATCACTGCAAGTGTTGTAAATTTTATTAAATAAATTGTCGATTGGGCGATTTTAAACCACTGTTTATTGCTTTCATCGCCTCACTCCATTTGTGCGAAATAAAATTTCTATCAAACACTACCAAGAAAAAAACCTCAGTACCTATGAAATAAACACATTACAGTATGGAAAATGCTTTGTACGATTTTTATTCACTCGTTGTTTCGTATCAGAAAACTCACTCGTTCGTTTTCTGATACTACTCAACTCGTGAATAAAAATCGTACGCGCTCATTTTCCATGAAGTAATCTCTATTTCGTATACGTTTCGTTTTCTACTGAAACGATGAACGGCCTGCTGACAGGAAGTTGGGATTATTTCTCCATTAAATTCTATTTATTACTTTTTTTATTTTCAGCACTTTAAACATTGAAGCACATATTCAAAGTCCCAAGAGAAGGAAGAAGGCTACAAATCCTCAAACTTTGGGTAAGAATTACTCAAATTAAAGAGTTTTAATTTAAAAAATCAACAAAAATGTCAGATTACAAAAGTAGTTATTACAGCATGCATAATAAAAGAAATAAACAGCCAAGGGAGCGGTTGAGCTATTACTGGCGCAGATTCTTTTATTAATTTTGGGAAGAAAGTCATGTCATCTAGACTTTCGAACGTTGATGCTTCATAAGATTCTTTCGCACTGTGCTTCATTAATAAATTCAATGAAAAACATTGCGTTACGCATGACTTTTTGGACTTCTTAGAATCGGCCAACTCCTTCATATTTGTCATCGCGGCATTCTTTTTTTTTAATTGATGATGATCTCATTTGTTTGTTTTTTTTCCCTAGACTGAAGAAATAAACGTTAAACATTCCAAAATTCGTTTCGGTTTCTGCCTTTGTTTTGAAAATAATCTCTTTAAGGCATACATACATACATACATACTTTTTTTGTCTTGTAGGTCAATAAAAAAGGGCAGCTAAAAAGCTGATGTGGACCTAGAACTAAAGTGTATCGACAAAATTTAAAAAAAATTAAGTTAACGAACTTACGAATTATTTACAATAAATAAGAAAGAATACAATACCCAGTAAGATAATCGATAGTTAATTGACTATAGTGCTAAAAATAGATTTAAAATAACAATAATAATAATGATATATATCTACAACGTCGATATATATCTACAACATCAGGTAAAAGCGCTTTGGATTTGTCATTCGTGAAAGTAACAACCAAGAAGTCACTCGGACGTTTGACGAATCTAGTGGGTACATCGATTAATGTCTTAATATTCTAAATCTCTGATAAATCAGCTAAGTTAGTCTATCTATAAGAGGCGCGTTACTGCCACGTCCACACTTATCTGGATATCTTTTAATCCGCAACTTTTTCTTTGCGGGTTCGCCCTCCGTCCACACGTATCCGGCGAATCCAGCATGCCAATCCGCAACTTTTTAAATCCGCTCTCCTGAGTGGAAGTTTTGGATACGCGAATAATAGGGAATTTAGGAAACGACGACGGTTACGACTACGACAACGCCACAAAACAATAATATCATTGGTTAAAAGAGCATAAATAATCGTGCTGCACGAATTTTAGCAAGTATGTTTGCGGTCCTCTCTGCATAACCACGACGTGAAATCACAACATTTGAGGTTTTGACGGCAACGTAAGCATGCGACAGAATCGTTCGTTATCTGTTTTCACTCTGAAACCGCTCGTACCAATGTATTTTTAGGATACTTCTCCTATATTTTAGGACGTGAACGAGACTGATAGAGCCAAGATATATTTTGAGGTGACATTTTCGTGTACCGTCGCCGTCGTCGATCTTAAAGTCCCTATTTTCAAATCCGATGACGGTACAAACTCAGATCTAGTCTTCATCGCGTAAATATTCAACATGGCCGCTTCTCTTGTCGCAACTCGCACGCCTGATGGCGCATGCTCTGCTGACAATACTCAACACATAGGGTGTTTTTAAATGGCTTTCCTGTTGCTAAGGTAACTTGCCACTAACGTCACAGTAGTATGGGCACCTTTTATAGTAATAATTGTTCCCCGGTTTGGAATGATTTCCGTACAGGTCCCTACTTCATTATGCATTATGCATTATGCATTATGTACTTACGGGGTGAAGAAAAATGGATCTCATTTCTGTCTCGCTCTCACTCTCTCTCCCTTTCTGCCTCTCCCTCTTCTTTGCACAGGTCGCTCACACTGTTGCTACTTTTCGTACCAGTAGATACTATGTTACCTACAGCACTAACTACTACCAACGGATCGTAGTGGAAAGCTGGTTTACTAACTTAGAACAGACACCAATAAATCGATGCCTACAACTTCCCGCACCCTACAAACCACTCATCGACGACATCATGAACAGACAAATAACACAGTGATTTACTCTATCACAGACTTCCCAACGTATTCTACTATACACGTACAAACCTTAGACGGATCGAAACGCACCAATCACTGTTTAGTCTTCCCAGCCAATTACAACTAGGCTCAATTGACAGCCGACCAATAGCATCACGACTAAGTTGACCAATGACATCTATAACCGGAGTTTTTTTTAAGTATCTACTGGCCTTAAACAAATCACTTGACTCTGAAGATGACACTTGACACTTACAATACGTAGGTTACAGTTCAGAGGTCCCGTTTAAACTACTCTTGAAACAACCCCCATCCCTTTGATAATGCTAGCCGTAACCCTAATAAGGACTAAAGACACTGTTTAGGCTTAAAGTTAGTCTCTGTGATAGTTTTAGGTTTATTCAGTATTGCTGTGATCTATGATCTGCTTTTCCTTCATGCCCCGAACGGCACTCTTACAAGTTCACTGCACGAAAAAGTGCACTACGCTTCCAGTCTGATTTAACAAATGAGTTCCTTGCTGTTAAAATCGCTTCACGTTTCCCTTCTTTTGAAACAAACTGTGTCCTCGTAGTAATCAAGATTGCTACCGAAGTAATAGCGTCAGCAGAGCGAGATTTGAACATTTGGAAATTGTCTCTGCTTCAGTATAGCCGATCCCGAGCGGTGCATAGAGTGGTGCAAAGAACACAATTTGTCCAAAACGTGGGTGCAGAAACGCGGTCAGTTGGCTAAGACACAGAGAATCGAGAGATGGATTTGTTTAGCCAAGCTCATGAAAAAAGCTGCAATGAGAAAGCTTCAATCCGCCAGAACTCATGATTCTGCAGCAGTAAGCTTTACTTTGAAAAAATATTAACCCTAGTGACCTGAGAAAACCGTGCAATTGCATACTAGACCACTTAACCATCGCCTAAACTTCGTCGACCCAGACAAACGAGCCCACAGCAAGGCAATGAAAAAAACATGGTGAGGAGTGAAACGAAGAATTCCTCATACAGGAACATCCACGGATCTCTACCAAAGTGAAGCAAACATCCTTGAGCATATTGCCGATCTCTGCAAAGTACGATAAACGCAAAAGCCCACTAAATGCACCGTGACCCTGAGATGACCGTGCCTTATACAGGGAAGAAAGAAAACGTACACTGTACGGTGCTTCGCCGAATTCGTAAACAGAAAGAAAGTACAATTTCACGAAAAAAAGAGCAGGTAGCCATGAAATTTTTGATAACAGTACTTTTATTTGGTCTGTTTGTTATGTATGAAAATCTGAACCCTATTACAAAGATTGCTTGAAACTCGACTTTCCTAGCTTATTTTAGAATTGAAAAATGGCTGAAATTGCAGGAAAAGTGCTAAGATTTCAAGAAAAAATGTTCGATTTTCCGTACTTCAGTCAGAAAATCGACCGGTTTTTTAAAGTACAAATAAACTTAGAAAAAAAAAACTCTAAGAAGAAAGAACAATGCGCAACAGTCCCAAAGGAAGTCTATTGTTATCGCTTTCGTTTTCTTGAAACAAAGGTCCGTATGCATAATGAAGTAGGGTCCTGTGCGGAAATCTTTTCCCTAAGTAATCCTTTTGGTTTCCGGGAAAGTCGATGATGTCATAAAATAAAAACAACCCCCCCCCCCCCCCCACTTCCTAAAGAAAAACCAAAACAAAGCAAAAAGAATAGGGAGCTTAAGGGCCCACAGACGGATTTTTCGCGCGTTGCTAAGGAAGTAAAATGTTACTTCCGGTAACTGACGTCATCATATCATGAGCTGACAAGAAAACCCACTCACAAGCAAAAGTCACCGCACAAACTGTTGTTTCCATCGAAGGCTTTTCCTCGCCCTTCCTCGCGCTCGTTTTCAGATCAACTGCGCATGCGTAAACGAACTGACTTCCGAGAAAAAAGCTAAATTTCCGGCGGTTTTGAATTGAATTAATTTTTTTTTTACATGGCACGTTTCACCCCCAAATACAGAATATAGCTAAGCATTGATTTGTTAAAATCATCTTTTTTGAAAAAGTTATGGGTATTTCAGTATCGTTTATGTCTTTAAAAAGAACATTTTTCAAAATAAAAAGAAAACCATGCTTGGCTGGATGCAAAAACGAATACAAATTATCAAACCATCGATTAAATACCCAAATTGCGTAGCATGGAGACAAATTTAGAGTTTCCTTCTATTGGTCACTTGACCATGAGCGTGGTATGATGACATCATACTTAGGGTCATTGGGTTACAAAAGTTGGAAACTGACCAAAATAATGCCAAATTCTCCGAAATTACTCAACCATTACATCCTTAGCAACGCACCCCCAAAAATACGTCAGTGGGCCCTTAAGCAACGACAACGGCGAGCGCAACGAGGACGTCAGAAATTTGCATATTTAGTGGGTAAAAACAATAG
Source organism: Montipora foliosa (assembly GCF_036669935.1). NCBI lineage: Eukaryota > Metazoa > Cnidaria > Anthozoa > Scleractinia > Acroporidae > Montipora > Montipora foliosa. The sequence goes on from NC_090870.1 coordinate 65,237,772, forward strand.
CTTTGAACGCCCTGCACGTGCGTCTTTCACTTTTGTGCATTTCGTTGCTGTCGTCAGCAAAACAACAACATGAAATAGCCAAGTTTTTGGTTTCATGAAGAACGTCAGCACTTGAGGATAAATTTTCATTTTCTCTCCTAAAATGGAGTGCCGTTCCGACTGGTGTCATCTTTGAGGAATTACCACACCCTTGTCATCTTAAAAATGTTGAAATAGTCACGAAGCGATTAAAATAACGCAAATTTATATTTTGAGATGATGTTCTCGTTGCCGTCGCCGTTGTCGTTGCTTAAGCTCCCTATAATGACGCCGAAGCTTCACCTGGTTCACAGTAATAAAGCAAGTTTTGCAAGTACGATGCAGATCGAGTAAACTCGGACTTACATTCACGACAAATTTCGCAGATATTTTTAACTCTAATTTCTGTTTATAATTTCAGGAGACACACATCGTATTGAACTCTTGGATTTGGATGTGAACAAATAAACGAGAGAAAGGTATAGAATGCGACAGAACCCTTTTCGCTGAAATTTTCGCGTTTTGATATCTTGTATTGTTCGAAACGGAAAAAGGGAATTATCGACAGTATAGTGGCAGATAGATCGCTTTTGAATGCTGTATGTTGCCTCCTGCGAGCAAGAATTCAAACCGAATACGAAAATAATAACCCCGATGTACTTTCAAAATTTATTAATGACGCATCTTTGGAGATATTTTGCATCGCTTGCACAAGTTAACATGCGCTCAAATCGAACCAAGGATTTCGATTTCAAAAGAAAATTGAAGCGAAGAAGCGAATACTGTTTTGAAACAAGTTATCATGAGTAGTGAAATATATCGTTAATTAATCAAGCGCTATTTTCTGTTTAATAACAATAAAAAATGAAATATTTTGCATAACATTGTTTTCCTTTTTCAAATACTTTTATTTCAACCAAAATCGACAGTGTCGCTATATTAATGAGGACAGGACTGTCATTTCTGTTAAGTCCTAGCCAACAAGAGATTTGCAAAGAAGAATCAACAAGATGCTGAGAAGTTGTTTTGATGGTTTCAGCCCTGCATCAATCATTTATTATCAGAGAGCCGCTTTTGTGATTGGTACATGGGAGATCCAACCAAAAGTGCGTGTAATTTCAACAGTAAGCCATGTGATTTTTGAAAATGTTGCTCCGTAGAACGACACGAAATTTAGCGCTTCCGCCGTTGAATTGTAAAATTCAATTAGCTTAGGGAGCTAAGTTTTCAGGAAGAAATTATGCTAACTTCGTTTCATTCCCGGTGTCATACTACAAAATTGTTCGCGTATCTTTCTCGCTCAAAAGTAACTAAGATCTTCCCGCTTCCCAACCTGACAGCTGACGTGAATTGTCTCAGATGTTAAGGTATTATATACAGAGAAGAATTATTTACAAAAATACTAGAGAAATCCTTTTTTTGTCCATACCTGCTAGTGCAACATTGAGCATGACGCATCACTTAATGCACGCTTCGCTGCAACCTTTCCACATAACGTTGTCTTTTCTGAAGCTTTTCTTATGTCGACCGACAAATCTCCTTAAACGTTTGCCGATATTGGGATATGGCTAGGCCATCTCACCTAAAATTTAGGTGACTTCGGTGGAACAACCATTGCGGCCACATGGCGTGTAAATTGACTCGTGTCTCGTTAAAAGATCAGGTGATTTACCACGTGATATGTGCAACCGTATATGAAGAGTCTCGGGTGTCAGTTACTAACTTTATTTAGTATACACTATATACCAAAGCAATGGGTTGCGTTGAACGCGCGCGCTGATTTGCTACTCAAACTCCGGATACCATTGTTACTCACCTCCGAGCAATTCGCGCGGAATTTGCGCCCGAAAATGTTGTAATCTTTGCAGAAATAAATGGATGAAAATCATCTTTTTGTGCTATATTATCACACTGTTTTAGTATATACTAAAACAAAACCTCCACTTCGATGAATAGTTGCTTTTTTACTTGTTTTATTTTATTTATTTACGTAGTTGTTATAAATCCACAAATAGGTTTAGATACACACAATACATGCAAATAGCCGAGCTAGTCTAGGCGTGTAGTGTGGGGATGCTGAATAAGAACACTAAAAAACAAACTACATTTCAATAGCCACTTCAGATAACAAAATTTAGGTTTGGAATAAGATAGCACTGGATTATGATACACATTACACCTTATTTCCTTTACCTTGGACATCGCATCAATTAGTTCATTAACATTAAAATAACTCTCCTGATTTTGAAGGATTTGGAATAACCGTGAGGCAACGTGAAAAACTGAAACTTTAAAGGATAAATATTCCCTGTTTTTCGCTGTTTTTGAGTGTAGCCCCAAGTGTTTAGTCTTTGCCAAAGGCTTTAACGCATCAGCTTTAATAACTGTGCAAGGAACGGTCTGTGTGAAGCTACTGATTTAGCATCTTATTAATCACTGCCTAAAACTATATGCAAATAAGCGTCAAGTCAATACAGATTTTGGCCTGAAATAGGGTA
>NC_090870.1:65250287-65260287 GCF_036669935.1 Montipora foliosa
GTCGCGAAGTGGAAGCTATTGTCGTGTTCTGCACTTTTACAGATGATGGATGTACCTGGAAAGGAGAAGTCAGGCATTTAGAGGTACTTAGTGGAGAAGGAATTGAGAGAAGTAATACGTTTATCGCAGTGCTGTAACAAGGATGATCAGACAAGTATCTACTCCAAATCACTATAGATTCGTTGGTTCTTTAGTTTTGCCGGATGTATTCCTCCTCCTCCTCCCGTGCTAAAAGGTTAGGGAAGGAGGGAGGTAGAGCGAGTGACGAAATGGAAGGGGACTGGTCAGAAGTCGCTCTGCGTCTCTCTTTCCCTGCTCTTTTAGTGCTTGCTATGCATGCTAACTCTGATTGCTGGAAAAATGATGATGGTTTTAAACAACACTGTTACATATTTACATCCATACACTTTATTTATACTCGAAACTAACTGAAGCTTATTAGACACCTAACATAGACAGCTACACTCTTTTTTTAAAGTGCTGCCATAATGATAAAAAAACACTTTCTTTTTGTCTCAAAATTTTGAAGTTTGTGTGCTTAACACCTGACTGGCAAAATTTTGGACTTTGATTTTTTATCCAAAGGCTGTTTTACGGTCCGCCATCACTCATGTTCAAAACTGGCCGATTGGACCTCAGAGGGTTGGACCTAAGGAAAAATGACGTAATTTACTCGCTAGCCTAAAATTTCAGCCTGAGGAATTTTCTCGACAATCGACAAGTTCGCATTATATATAGCACACCTCCTTTGTCTAAAGAAGAAATTTTTTTTGCCGAAGTCGCGGTCAAGGTAGATGATGAACTGCTCGAAATTATGCGTCAGAAAATTAAAACTTTTAATAATGGGATATGTTTCCGCTTTTGAAGTTTCAGGAAGATTCTGAATGATGTAAAATCAAATTTTTAGTTATTTGTTCGATCTTTGGAAATTTCTAACACAAGGCGCAAGGCATCCAAAAGACTACATGGACAGCGCAGTTTGAAATGTGAAAGAATAACAACTAAATGGCAGCTGACAAAGAATATTTGTGTCATTTCGACAACGTTGCTTCGTGACCTGTCAAAATTCCCGCGTATTCATTTGCACGGCTGCGTAGCTGGCAGTATTGTTGGCGAGGAGAATGGGGTGGGGCGCTGTAAATACTGCCTGCCCGAAAACTTGAGCGCTTAGCAGTCGACTAAAATTTCCGGAAATTCCGGTACAGAATCAAAATTTAAGATTTAAGAATCTATTTAAGATCACTGTTAAGTCTTCACCTATTTGTAGCTGCGGCTTTGACAATGAGACTATAACTCATTTCTTTTTACAATGTCCTAATTATGCTGCCCTCAGATCTGATTTGCTCGCTGCTGCTGCTCGTATAGATTCTGGTCAATATTCTGACCAGCAAAAAGTTGAAGTTTTTCTGTTTGGCTCTTCTGACATGTCAAATAATGAAAACGTTGAAATCTTCTCTCATGTCCAGCACTTTATAAGAGAGTCTAAACGTTTTTCTTTTCGTGGTCATTATCATTGACCAAATTAACTTAACTGTCTTTTTTGACTTACTTTGTATCCCGTGCCCGTGTTTGTTTTTTATGTGGTAATTAGAATTTTGGTGTAAGCCCCCCGTGATGAGCTCATTTAGCTCTTGGGGCAAACATGTATATAAATATGTTTAAATAAAAATAAAATAAAAAAAAAAAAGAATCAAATGGTACGAAATGTTTCGAAAATTTCGGTCAATCTCTGGAGGTTGTCCTTTTTCTCGAAACTTTGGAAATTCCGGGAATTCTCTGTACCATTTGAAGTTCCATTTCTCTTCATGCTTCGTCCCAGTTTTCCCCCCGCGACTGGCAAGTGAAAATGAACGAGTTCTTCCAATGCTGCGCGAGTTATACTTTACAAGTGACAATTTGTCATTATTTTTGCGACATCTTTGTTTTGATGAGAACGGAGAAACCGCACCACCCATCAGTAAGTTTAAAACTAACGTATTATCAAAGCAATATTTAGCTAATATTTGATTGCAAATCGATTCTTTATTGTTGTACGGCCATCTATACTTTTAATAAAGAACGGATGTATATTGGCCCGAAAGATCAATAGCCGCCCAGGATCCTCGCCTTAGAACACGGGTTACACTACTCAAAATAATGTCAAACCTGTTAGCGACCGCTCGAGCAGGATTTGCTTTTGCGGTGGAATTGCAGGTCGTCCAGATCCAGGGTGTCCAAGTGGCATGTTTCCTGGGGACCGCTTTAGCGAAAAGCTCGCATGTTTCCTTCGCCACGCGGAAATGACTTTGAAATTCGTCAGAAAAATAAGAAGGTAAAGTGCGTTCAAAATAGTCGCGGACTCGATTTAAATTTAAATTCTGAAATACACAATGTCGTCGCTGACATCTGAAAACCCGTTTACTCAGAGTCGTATAATAACTCCATGGCCAATTGAAGTGTTGTTCTAATATTGCTATCGAGTTTGGCCAAATTTGGCGCCAACTCATGAACTTGACTGCTTGGAACTTGGAAGGCATGAGGAAGACTGTCCGAGTAAATCCTGAACGATTGCTGTAGATTATGTGCATTGCAATTCGGAGATTATAAAGGAACACCCATTTTAATATCGACCGAAACCTGGTTTACATCAATGGAGACCATGAATGAACCACCGATCGACGATGCAAACGATGGAATCATCACACCTCAAGCCAAGAACTCTCTAGCGGAATGTCGATTTAGTATCTAATTGTAGCTACTCAAGTACAAGTTCTGATCGTTAATCCAAGTTCCAGTGTTAATGTGTTCTCTCCGTTTGACGAGAAAACTAAATCAGTGATCTGAAAACTGTTGCCAATTTAATCTTGCAGAACCTGAATGTGCGAAGCGAGCTCGGAAACCCTTAATTTGTCTCTTTGATTCTGTATTAAAGAGGTCGAGCCCAGACGACCTCGCAGCATATTCCAACAACATTTTAGTTCACAAAGCTGAGATATGGTGTCCATTATGGGTATTGTTCCTCAAAGGTGCCTGTAATGTTAAAGGTTCACTAGAGAGTAAATTGAAGGCGAAAATTTCCCTCGCACTGTTGACCTCAGTATCTGCGAAACGATCGCAAGCAACGTTTTTGATGACAATATTTATCTTTCGCCAAAGTGAAGATCGTGTATATCAAGCGTGGGTAGAATAACCATAACATCTTTGCCGGAAAGCAACTCCCTCGCAGCAGTCTCCTACTCGTTCTTGAGCAAAATTTCCCGTTCTTTTTTAATGTTTAGATAAGGAAAACCTTTTGATATACTTCCTTCGATGGTCGACGTTATTTCAAAGAAGGGACAAACTTAACGAAGGTCTCAAGTAACATTTGACTGATGTGTTCTTGATATCAGCAATCAGAAATTTCCGTCCTATCAGTGACCAAGGTATTAGAAAAATCCTATAGTTTTCGGGAAGGCGGTATTTCACAGTGCCCTTGCCCATTCTCCGCGTGTTATTTGCCTTTCGCGCCAACAATACCGCCAGCTGCACAGGCGTGAGCGAGTTTTCCTTGCATTACTTATCCAAAAAATTGAGGGACTATTTATTTGATACTAAGGTATCGCAATTTTTGGTTGAATTTCAATACGAATGCAGGTTCTACATGTTGTTCTCGCCAAACAACTGTTGCGTTTCTGCCGCATTTTTAGGTTAAATCCGGTCACTTAATTTGTTCAAGAAAAAAAGCCCCAAGCCCGTCGCCATGGACAGGAAATTTTTCAAAGCCCGTTCGGCTTTTTCCCGACCCGGTCATCTTACGAACCGTCCCTTACCACATTAGCATGAGATTTGCTCATTTCGAGGTCACTTTCCAGCAAGCTGGAATTTATATACCCCCTCGGAGCTTGAGGGGTCAAAGAGCAAATGCTCATCTCCTCGTCATGTTTAGCAGTTTTAGCGCCTTGACGAGTCAAATGCTCATAAAACTCAGTTTCCAAGTTGCCCATAGCACTCATTTGAAACATTCAAGGTCCAATTGAAACCACTTACAATCGTCTTCCACTTGTAATGGTCCAGTGAAAAAGCTGCACGCAGCGCGGTAGAGACCTTCGATCGCAAGGGCTCTCGGAAACGATGGATCTACGGCAAATGTCGAGCGTTCTTGTTCGGCGCCGACTATTTACGAAGAGTGTCTACATCTTAGTGGACGAGTGACAAAATTGCATATCGCAGTGCCCACAACAACTCGTTCCTACGCTTCGCGTATCCACGAGTTAAAAAGGATAACTGAAGAGTTAAAAGGGTTCGAGAAATGACTGTTTAAAGGAGTCCATAGCATCTGTTTGGTACTTAAGAGCCACACCCCTTAAGCAGCTGCGAGGAAAGCCTGGAAGAAAATTCAGTTTCTTAGTTGGCTCAGTTGATAGAGCAGTGCTTGGCAATCGCTTGGTCATGGGTTCTGGGGCCCGTTCATTCCTGGATTTTGTCCAGGCTTTCTTTGCATCTGCTTAAGATGCTGCCTAAGTGCGATGATCTCCAACTCTCATGTATTTCAATTTCCGTTGTTCAAAGAAAAGGTAAAGTTATAGTCGCTTTATTTAAAGGGGCTAGGTTACGCTATTTTAGGTAATTTTGTTTAATTTTGTTAATTATGAGCTCTAAACGTCATATTGGCAGAGCAAGAGTCTTTCATTTGCAAAATCACGGCCACATAACAACTGAGAATGATTTTCAAGCTTTGTAAATGACATTTTGATATAGACTGATTTAAATTTGAAAAAAGGTGGGCCGACGTTTTTCAAATTTACCCAAACTCAATCCATTTCAATCCTCTCCAGTTTTGTCCATCCATGTCCCTTCTTGGCTTCCCTGTGTTTTGTTAGAGTTCTTCTATAGTTTTGAACAGTTATTTTGATATTTTAGTTAATTCTATGACCATTCGATCAGTGCTGAAATTGCCTAAAATAGCGTGACCTAGCCCCTTTAACGTCGGTAGTTCCTCGTAGCAGCTACAAGGCTGGTATTAATGGAAGCCGACAGCGCGCCTTGTTCCCTCCTCCCTCTGTCATTTATAGCCACGCGGATCAGAGGAAAGTCGGCAGACGTTGAACTCACCAAGGATCGAACTGGGGACCCCTTGCTCCGAAAGCCACGCACTAATCAACTGAGCTACGCCTGCTCCTAAATATATCAAAATTTGATAAACTGTGTGTCATAAGCCTCCACAAGTTTATGGATTTTTTTACTGAATACTTGATATATAAGAAAAAAATAATAAAAGGTAGTCAATGTGAACTGTTTATTGGGAGACGTCACTTGGAGTGCACTGTCCGGATCTCATTCCCAACCACCAATGATTTCAGAACGTTTGCTCCTTAGGTGCGCATAGGAAATGAACGCAATGGCTATTGTGCAAATACAAGGCAGAAAAATTATGAGGGCTGTAGAATATGCGAACGGGTATCAACTAGTTGACAGTAGGAACCGCAAAGCGATTCAAAAATCCTCTACACAAAAGGAAGGGGATTAGAGGTTGTTTGAAATTTGGATCAGTATTATATGTCTGTCTGTCTGTTTGCAGCTTTTGGTAGACAAATCGTTGTTAAGATAGTAGGCGTTGCCAATGGTGTAACCATTCTCACTTCACAGTTGAGGCGGCCATCAGTTTGGATCAGTGTGGAAATATGAAAAATGTCATCATTCACTTCTCGTTTTCAATTTACCTTCCTCATCAGATTCAGTAGCTTTTTGTGCCCCGTTTTGGGCTGAAATTAACGCACTTTTGTTATCTTACATGCATTTCGTGCTTATTTTTCAGGGTCACACCAGTGGCTGCGAATACTTGAAAGTTCCATGTGTACATCCTGAGTGTGATTGGACTGGGGAAAAAGCTCTGCTTCCCGAGCACCTGGAAATCGAATGCGACTTTCGGCTAGTGCCTTGTGAATTTTGTCATTCTTCAGTAGTTTCTCGAAAGATGAAGGTATGTTATCTACTGTAAATACGCGTTGCGTACGACCTTTTTGAAAAACTCGTGCCGGACAGTGCGGTGATTAACCATGTTTATCTTCGCCATATTGCTTTGAGTTAATGATAATATATAGATTCAGCCAAGCCTAAAAGCTGAGCTCCCGTTTCTAACCCCAGAAAGCAATGTAGTGTACATGCTAATTTCTCCAATTTCGTCGCCTCTTCTCTCCTGCTCTTTCCTGCTCTTTATCCCGTACCTTGTCACCAATATGATTTCCCGCCAGAAAAACTCGGGTTACCAAATGCAACGCTGCCACGCGATTTCCCGCTAAGGAAAATTGCCCGAACACTCCCGTCCCCAGAGGCTGTCCTGCCTCCCCACCTCCACGCCGACAGTCTGTGCGGGCGGACGGGCGGACGGATTGACGTACATGACTTCATAATCAAAATTTCTCGCATTGATAGACTTCCCAAAAAATCTTACCGATAGTGCTCTGCTGTCGCGCTTCGCGCACCTGAGCTCCGCTATTACACAGTGAAGTAAGCTTCAGTTTCCAGAATTTCGTGGAGAAAATCGTTGCAGCAATCCAATAAAATCAACTATTGCACGGTTAAAAACCAACACAATGTTAGAACAGAGATGACTTAGCTCACATTTTAGTGGTCTCTCTTTCTAGTATATCATAGTCGCATAGGCGGCCTCAAGCTGAATACAAATGAATGAATGAGTGAACGACCGAACGAATGAACGAATGCATACCATATGAAGAGAAGCACCTGACCTTGAAGCTTGTAACTTGCAACTCTTTTCCTTGGAACAAAGCTGGGGATTTTAGGACACCAATTTTATGCCCAAATATGGACAAAAATAACATCAAAGCTGCACGCGCTGGAAAATGCACTAGCTACGTTGCATCCAAATAAGGAAATTTTTAATCTCAAAAAAACCTCAGCTATGAACCAGAGATAAACGCTTCAAGGTCATGAGCTTCTGATATGAATGAATGAATGAATGAATGAATGAATGAATGAAGAATGAATGAATCTTGCATAAAAATCAAGTTCGGAGAAGAGTAACGAACGAAAACGTTTATCAGTGTGGAACGAGCTACATATGCAGTGGAGACCCGGCAACTTCTTTTTCATTTTTCATTTAAAATTTATTGAAAGTACATTTCATTAATTACACAAGTATGCGACACTATTTACACAGTGCTCTTCGTCATTCCTTTCTTGTAGGATCACCAGGACAATGAATGTCCTGTTTTTCCAATTGATTGTGATAAGTGCAATAAAGCAAGAATTCCTCGAGGAAAGGTGAGTTGACCTGAGACTTTCACTTATACAGAGTAAAGTAGTTTGCTTTTCGTTGCTCAGTTGTAGTGTGACTGGGCTTCTCTCATACAAATACATGCTCCAACATTCTGTCCGTAAACCAGAGCTACCTTACCTTTTGTAAACAGCGTGGATTTAAATACTTCTTAAACGAGTCCGAAGGCAGCACTGTAAGTTATGGCTCGCAATTTATGGCCCGAGTGTTGAGCACGAAAGCCATAATTTGAACTGGAACAAAGATGTTTGTTGTCAGTATCTTCTGGTAATCAAACTGGAAAGGAAAGCGCACTGGCAAGAAGTGAAGTGGGCAATGGAGTGAGGTGCGGGATTGCGGAAAATGATTTCAGTTTTTAACGAAACGAGGCAGGATACAATGTGCTCTTTTGTTTTTCATAAGGTGCAAACGAGATGCAAGGTGGTTTTTTGCAATCCCACACCTTATTGGGACAGTGCTGCTAAATTGGCCAACCATATTACTCGCACTATGAGAGAAAGAGCGAGATATATCATAAAGCTCTTTAAATCGGTTGTTTCCCAAGGAAAAGCCCTGTGCATTGTGGTGCCCTACCTGTGCCATGTTCGACAAGATGGTTGTAACAGAGATATCTATAACAGTGTAATTGTTAAGTGCCTTCTTTATTCAAATATCAATGCTACGCGGCCAACGTTTGAATTATCGTACCCCTTCTCGTTACTCTCTCGTGATCAGTCAAAATTTTGAGCTTTGATTTTTATTCAAAGGCTGTTTACTTTGAGTGTACCGAGTTTTGGACTTCACGGGCCGCCATTACCCAAGTTCAAAACTGACCTATTGGACCTCAGAGGGTTGGATCTAGGGAATAGTGTCGTCATTTACTCAATAGCTTAAGAGTAATGCATATAAATTCAGCCGCGTACTCGCGCATTGCATTCTTAAACTAGCGAGCCATTGACGTCATTTTCAGCTCGATCCAGCTTTCTGAAGATTTAAAGTTAGTAACGATGGATCATTAAATAGAAAAAAAAATACATTTAAAATAAACAGGTGCCTTTTTTAAATCAAGGCTTAAAACTTGGTGTCACTTAGTGCTTAGTTAACGTAGTTTTGAACTCCAAAGAAAACGAAGAATTTCTTTATTTTTTGGTCATAGTAGCACTTTAGTTAAAGAGAAAATCCTAAGACTCTCGTCTAAGGACGGGGTTAGGGGTGAGGTGGGTGGTTCTTAGAACTTGGTCTATTAGTTGTAGGAAGTTTCGCTCCTCAAGAGAAAGGAAAGCGACAGTGGCGATCAATTTAAGTGGATTGATTAGAAGTAACAAAACACTTTCTTATAACCTTACAGCTGGCAGATCATCAAAATCCTATTATGGGAGATTGCGAGGGAATACAAGGTCCGTGTCCATTTTCTCAGATTGGTTGCTCCAAGACAGAGGTAAGCTTGACATCCTATTTTTAAATACAACGTTACAACTGGATAAATTTTGGTAAAAGAAAAAGTGGTGTTGGTTATAAGATTTATGAGCAGAAAATTATTTCTGCGAAGCCTATAATGACATGACATCAACATCTGTTTGCGAAATATTGACTTACTCTCATTGAAGAATACCTTGCAAAATTCAGTACACACTCAACTTGTTATATTTGCTTCTTAAATTATAATCCGCCGTGTCAGGGCAAAGCTTCAAGTGTTCTGCGTCTGATTTCAAGGACGACGTATTGCGTATCCAATATAAAGGAGTGTTTTGCTTTACAGGTCCTCAGCCAAAAGGAGAAGAAAGAACATTTGATAAATGAGAACATTCATCACAACGTTCTCGTTCTCCAGTTCGCTCTTCGCGTGAGCGGAGAAATGGAATCCGTCCTGAGATCTGATCCGAGGAATGTGTCTAGAAGACAACAAATATTTGCGAACTACGACAATGTTATCCAAGATATCCTTAACCAGATTCAAATACATTCAGAGGTAAGAAGAAATCTACAGGAAAAATTGCTTGAACACAGTGAGAGGATTACATCGTTGGAGAGAAAGGTCGCGACAGCGAATATATCAGCTGGGTCCGGTGGGGCATCTGCTCAACGTGTTTCTGAGGGTGAAGGCAGCTCAACCAGTGCTGATATCACGAGAAGAGTGATAAATCTAGAGAACAAAACTGCAGACCACGAAGTGCTTATGGTGGAAAACAATCGCACCGCGATGGAAACAAGTCGAGAAGCTGCCAATCTTAGGAGACAGCTTGATACTGTGCAGGAGACTACACGAAGGACAGAGCGAAGGATGGAGTCCATTGAGCACACACTGGCTCTGAGGAATGTCACCCTTGCTGATTTAGAAGAGTACGTGCGACAACAAGAGTTTTCAAGCTACGACGGCCAGTTGACGTGGAAGATTACTGAATTTGCTCGAAAACGAAACGAAGCCGTGAGTGGCCAACAAGTGTCTTTCTACAGCCCGTGCTTCTTCACCAGTCGCTATGGCTACAAAATGTGCGCACGTATCTATTTGAATGGAGACGGCATGGGGCGAGGCTCACACATCTCGGTGTTCTTTGTTGTCATGCGCGGACAATACGATGCATTACTCCGCTGGCCATTCAGACAGAAGGTGACCTTCATGCTATTGGATCAAGACAATGTTGAACACGTGATTGATGCCTTCAGACCTGATCCAAGCAGCTCATCCTTCCAGAGACCAAGAAGGGAAACAAACATCGCCAGTGGTTGCCCCATGTTCTGTTCCATCGCGGAATTGAATAATCATGC
>NC_090870.1:65280287-65290287 GCF_036669935.1 Montipora foliosa
TAAGTGTCCTTGCTCTATTTTGAGATTTTGACTGTCTCTGTATTTTGGCAAAAAATGTCGGTTGTTATTGGGTAACACCTGGCTTTGAGAACAACAATGCTCAAGATAACACTGCCCATCTATATCCGGTCGTGTCAACGCCTTCTACATTTTTCTCTGAGAAAATAAAATGTTGCAGTGAACGACTTATTTTGTCAGATTCTGTTCTTCTAAACATTACTAAGCTGAAAAACAGTTCGTTGTACAAGGTATTCGGGTTCCAGAGTTCTTTTCACTTCTAAATCTGCAATCATAGGCACTGCAATCACTACGACACTGATCGAATTCTAGGATATACTATCCAGGCAACGATTGTCGAAAGGATTGGGACAATGGCAAATCGGTCGGGTTCCGCACACTTTTAAAACATAATGAAATTTCATTTCGAGGCCACTGAAATATCTGACAAGTCGGCTAATACAAATGCTGGAAAATTGCCACTTTTCTTTTCCTTTTCTTAATACATATTTTGTGCAAAACGGAACAACTGTCGATATCTGTTTCCTCAACTCGCTCAGTTTGAGATCCATAATTTTTTATGGGGGGAAGGAAGCAGGTCAGTGCCTTGAAGCTCTCTTCATTTGTTTCCCTCTCCCCACCTTTATTGTACCTTTAAGAAAATATAATAAGAAAATATTATTGTTTAGACCGGTGGCAGAAAAATGTTTCTTTTGATTAAAGAAAGCCTTTGATAGCACCTGAAGACACCCGGGCGTGAAAATCCCCTTCTCTCAATTTAATGGGCTTGTTTTCAATGCTGTGGTTTGTTTTATTGCTCGCTTCTGAGTTCAGCCTTACTTCTGGTAGGTACCTTCTTTGTGTTGATCCATCGTCAGAGTGTATCATGACCATAATTCAGCCGCATTCTATCTTTTTATTTGGTATCCGGTTCGCCTGCTTAATATCTCTGCGGAGGGTCTCCTTTATTGCAGAACGTAGCATTGTGAAATTCAACGTATTTCCATACCTTGCCATGACTGCCGATACTGTGTCTGAGCAGGACATCGAATCACAGTCACTACCGGGAAATTAACAAGAGAAAATCAGCTTTTACCAAACGAGACCGCAATCCCGCATTACTAGACTTGACCCGGTCTTGTTTTGCATATTTAATATATGTTATCATTACTGTTTATCTTGGCCGTGCATTTGTTATTTAATTCTACCTTGTCGGATAACACTGGTATTAACGTAACAAAATGGCAAAAGATTCTAGAAAAGAATATCGATGATAAGTATGCATCTCATTGGGTTCGAAATGATTCGAAAGTGACTTCAAATCGAGCAATTTGTTTCGAAATCAGTCCCTCTAAGTAATAAATGAATGAAGGGGTAGTTTCTAAAGAAACTGTGGTGCTGCGTCGGTGGGGAAGTAGTATACAAAAATTTTGGTTTTATCAACGGAATTGATAATGTAAATTAGCCACCGTACAGCGATTCTAAAAGCTAGCTAAGTAATATCCCGCGGGCATCGGTCAAGCAGCCGTTTACACGTCACTTTTAAATGTAACTTACAGTTTGTCTCAGCTGATGAACATGGTTCCGTGAAGCAGCTGCGCTCACGTACGGTTCCCCTGTTGTTGCGTTTCTTGATTCGGAGCATCCATGCTTCCCGAATTTCTATTCCGCTATCCCTGTTGATGTTGTTAGGGTGAAGTCTTATGTGAATCGCCTCTTTGACCCTGCGTGTGTACCAATGAGGATCACCATCAATAACCTTCACTTCGTTCCAAAGCGGGTTGTGTCCGGTGTTGTTAGCGTGTTCTGAAACAGCGGACATCTGGGTACGGCAAGTCGGATGTCTCGCTCACGTTCTTTGATTCTATCTTGCATAGGTCTTCCAGTATCGCCGATGTAGACATTACCGCATTCACAGGGAATCCTGTAAACCACGTCATCTTGTTTAGTCGGCTCAACAGCGTCTTTCGGTCGTACTAGATGTGATCAGTCTCCGACTTGAAAACAGCGCGTATGCCTTGTTGCTGTAAGCTGAGGCGAAGTTGTTTGAATAGGCCTTTGACACAGGGTAAAAGCGCAGTAGACTTGTACTCGATCGTGGGCTCAGCACTGCTACTCGATTTCCTGGTCTTAGTGATTTTTGCAAGAAAGAAAGAAAGATTATAGATTCATTAAAAACTGTATAAAAATGACTCTTAGCTTTATATTTAAAACTGTTAATGTTTCACATTTAATTTCTTCAGGGAGCTCGTTCCAGTATTTCACCGCTCAATATATATGAGAGCGCTGACCAGCAGCTGTATTGAACGCTTGGATGTCTAACTTGTTCTTATTTCTAGTTTTTTTCCCATGAACAGAAGCATGTGTATTAAAGCGTGAGCTAAGATACTTTGGGGCTAATCCCCTTAAATATATAAAAGTTAAAATTGTATCATAAAGTGCCAACATGGCAGGCACTAGGAGCCATCAAAGATCGTTCAATACTGGCGTTCTATGTTCGTGCTTTCTTGTTCCTGTAAGGATTCTGGCCGCAAAATTCTGGATCTTCTGTAACTTCCGCACATTGGTCTTGCATTGAGCCAAATACGGTGACTGGAAACTGGCAACCAAATCAAGTGAAGCTTCAAGGACGGTGCCTACTAATTCAAAGGTATCTTGGCGCGGTTTACTGAATATGCGGGAAAAGCAGATCTCAACATGTGTTATTAAAATCCAAAAAAGAAAATTGGGGGTAACGACGCATTTTTCAACAATAATTAATCAACAATATCAGCAAAAATCTTTAAAATACAAAGCAATGTATGGCGTTCCTGTCCAAATTAAAGCTTAATTATCTCTGAAAAATGACTGGTTACCCCAATTTTCTTTTTGGATACCAAGACCATTTGCTAAGTTCTGCTTTCTCCGCATAAATTTAAACCGCGCAAAAATACCCCTGCATTACTATGCACTACCGATAGGAAATCCGAGTATCTGGAGATGCGCAGAACGTATGCACAATAACAATAGTAGGCACCATTCTTAAAATACCTACTTAGAACAATGAAGGAATGTTTGAAAAATACAGCAAATACAAAAGGAAACAGGCAAAAAGTGGCCCAATACGCCGGAGCTTATCGCCGGTTTCCATAGCATGAAGCGGACTTTTTTTATTTCTACTCCCTCCTGGATGGGATTGTGGCCATTTTTTCTTTTTCTAACAAATCCTGCCATTTTATAGGCTTCGAAAGTTGCGAAAATCCAAGCATCTTTTGTTCCCGACCGAGTCAGAAGGGGAGTGGGTCTATTTCTGTTTTAACGTCTCAATGTACTTTGCATGCAGCAATAAAAGGAGGCTTGCCGTGGGAGAACAGTTTTGCTGTTCCCAACCCAGCTTACCACATGTTTGGCATGTGAAGCTGCCACTTAAAGGGGTGCTAAACACACCCGCCTGGTATGTTAGCTACGCCATGCTGATGAGGCCCAAAAGGCCGAAACAGCTGTCCATGGCTGCTAATTGACCGGGTGAAATGGTTGTGCGCATGCGTGATGTGTTGGAATAGACCCACTCCCCTTCTGACTCGGTCGTGAACAAAAGATGCTTGTAATGATTCCAAGTTCGAAGTTGGATTTTCGCAACTTTCGAAGCCTATAAAATGGCAGGATTTGTTAGAAAAAGGAAAAAATGGCCGCAATGCGTTTCGAACAGGTGCAAAGATTCATTTTAGCGAAAAAAATATTTTGGGTTATGGTCACTTTAACCCTTTCCACAAGGCCAGGAGTCAACTGTGTTAACTGTTACATGCAGAAGTCCTCATTGGTCTGTCGTGGGTTCTGCGTTGCCGCCTCACCCTCCTCACTAACGACTTGCCGAGTTCAGTTCTCCTGGTTCTATATTTATGTGCGCGGATGACATCACCGTCTCTACGTCATTGGTTACAATGTTGATGATTCTGTTGCCTCTCTGTACAAAGCTTTAGCTGAACTGAATAGGTGGTGCCTAGAGAACAACTGAACGCCTTACTCGGTGTGCGAGGAAAGGCAATGCTACTGATGAAACGACCGTTCCTTGGCCCGCTCAATTTAATTTTTATTGGGGAGGATCAGATAGAATGGGTCAACAAATCACTATGGATGACTGGCTTTTCTGCACCTTATAGATGCAAAAAAGAGTTTTGTAAATAAATTGAACCTTTTAAGTAGGAGTTCTCTTTGACATAAAGAAGCCCTATAGACCTTATTCGTTATCTGCGATCAATTCATAATTGTTATTTCGTGTATCATTTCATGCTAACGTATTCCTATTCCACATTCTCGTTTTTCCTGTCAAAACCTCTATTAATTCTCTGAATCTTCCTCGAATTCCAGGGTTACATTGTTCGTCAACGCTAATCGCAAGTTACGGTTGACCAAATCCAAGAGATAAAAAAAAAACCCTCTTGCCAAATTTCTGCTGTGTGAAACGGACCTGAAAAGCCTGGGTTCGAATTTTTTTTGTTTTTGTTTTTTTGGCAAAATTCTAGGAAATATGCAAATCTTTTCCACGAAGAGACTATGGAATATTTAAAAAACAACCTTAGGAATATAATATATCCTTTCCAAGAAAACAATTTAAGCTGAGGTACGTTCCCTTTCAATTCACTTCAGTAAATTCTTGCATAGGTTTTTTATTGTTACAATTTAAATATTCTTTCCATTTTCCTTTGGGTACTTTTGGGAAGGAACGTTGCGTGACGAGTGACGATGAAAGCGATGTTGTTCTTTCAAAGCATTTTACAATTAAGCAATGTAAGACCATTTAAGATGCGGAACGCGCATATGAGATTCGGAACGTGTTAATACATTTGATACGTACATGATTTTTAAGCGAGCGTTTCGAGCGTTGGCCCTTAGTCAGTGCAAATTGAGATATTGTGGGTTGTTAGTGGTTTATCTAGGAATTTGAGGATAGGCAGGCTCATATGCTGATAAATGGCTCCGGGATTCACCTTCCTGGCACTGCTTCCTTACATACATGATGTTAGCGAACCAGAGAGGTAGAGGCGCGTCAAAGTCGCCTGGGATAATTACGCCTTTTCAAAGCAAATTCAAGGAAAATAATGGGAAGCCGTACAAGATGTTACGTATCTTACTATCATTGGAGAAGAGGCTCGCGACGTATAGCAGCTGCTTCTAGGGCTGTTCACAAGTCTAAATTGCCTTCTTGTTTGGAGGCTTGATATCGGCAGCTACCGAGCAAGATATGATCTGAAATCAAACAAGTTTCTTTGGCTTTTAGGAAGATGCAAATTTCCGCCTGGCGTTTGCCGTTGCGATGCCAAATCGCCCGAACTAGAATCGTATGCACCTTGACAAAGCGAGGTAACAAATCGGGTCTATGACGTTGGGTGTTTCATGTGGTTTTCGAAAAAGGAAAATTGAAGCGTGGAGAAATAATTCAATGGCAACCACTCAGTAAATTACACCAACTTGATCACGTGACTTGATCACGTGACTTGTTAACGCGGAAAAATTTTATCATTGAGAATTTTAAATATTTAATCACTTAGGTGTCCAGAAATGCACTGAATGAGATGCACGCACAATTTTGATATCCAACACGAGGTATCCCTTCAAGTCTAAGCATTTTCTTCCTATTTCTAACAATAAGGTTAGGGTAAAGGGTAGCGTTATTTTTAGGTTTGGATAAATGCCGCAGTTTATTCTTACTAAAGGAGGAGCATTTAGGGAAACTCTGTAATGTGAATTGTCTGAGAATTTGGAGAGAAGAGCAAGGGGACACTTCGTGACGCTTATTGAAATCCCCCTGCATTTAATTACGTATTCACTACTTGCACAAATCCCATCATACACCTCTTTTACCCCCGCCCCCACCAAAATCGGCAAAGGCATTGTTTTAAACTTATCTTGGGACATTTTCACGTCCCAGGAAAAATTACAAACAATGGTTATGCAAACGTTTTGGGAGCTAATAGAGGTGCATTATTGGATTGTGCAAGTGGTGAATCGCAGAAATGCAATTTCATGGGTAGGCCTTAGGGCCATAGGGTCGTCCAAAAGGTAGGCGGTTAACCATGGCTTAGCGCAGGTTTTGTATACATCATCGTTTTCGTGGCCGTTTGAAAAATTCGAATGTGAATATTGTGAGGCCCGAAAGAATAATCCTTTCTAACGGTGACGTGATAGAGAGAAACAAGAGTAATGTTGCACAGCGCCAAATAAGCTAGCAGAAAGCTAGAATTTTACACCCGATTACTGATTTCGTGACCAGCTGATATTTAGAAGAATGTAAGGCTCTTGTGTGAATCGCAGCTTGCCTAAGAAGTTAGAGGGAAAGAAGCACAGCGCATTTGAAAGCGGTTGAAAAATGGTCAACGTAGTCACCCTGTGTAAAATGTACGGCGATCAAGAGAAATCCGAGCACTTAAAAACAAAGGCAACAAAGGCAGCAAGCGAGAGGAACTGACAAATACTGTGTAAAGTGTGGTTAAGTACATATCACAGGAAAATGTGCGAAACATGTGGCAAGGCTATTCCTTTTTCAGCTCCACCATGCAGCAGCGCAGCCCTGTACCTTCCATCCTTCGGCCGTCCATCGATATTTCAAGGAATATGACAGGAGAATCGGGTCTTGCAGGAGCGTTGGGGGAATCTAAAGCCTGCGCATTAACGACGAACCCGTCCGCAGTACCAGCATGTCAGTCCTGCTGTTGCAAGATAAAGTCTTTCAGTTTCTCGTGATCTCAAAGGTTTTTCTTCATCCTTTTACACCCGTTAAAGTATGACAGTCGTCTTCGCCATGGCCTTGAATCTGTTCACGAGTCCTGTCTGCAGCGTCTTGCCCCCAGATTTGAATGTTTATTTATGCACTTTTAATGCGTCTTTTAAGCACATCTTTGAATCGCAGCGTATCAAGAAGTGACCTTGTTCCTCGTCAAATTCCATGTCGTTCCCATTCACAATACCCTATTGTTTGGATCAGCGGCAATGGAATTTTGTCAGAAGTCAATGAGAAGATTACTCTTCATTCGAAAATTGCCAGCGGTTGAGCTAAGTTGGTTGTTTTAGGGGAGAGGGGAGCGTAAAATTGCGCATCAGCTTGTTGTAAGCGGTACAGGTACCCCGGAAAGGAGATTTAATCTTTTTGAGCATGTTCAGTGAAATGCCAATATGTTCGAAACTGGTGGCAAATACGATACATGTAAGGGAGCAGATCTAGCGTCATATGTGGGTTGAGCTTGTTGGTTCTCTAGTCTACTCCGAGAGGATTTTCTCCGGACACTGCGGTTTTCCACTCTCCTCAAAAGCCAATATGATTTGATATTTGATTTCATTTGTGCACGACTCCACGAGCTATTCAGCTTTAAATATTATCGTGTGAAATAAAAGGATCCTCTTGAGAGACATCTTGAGAGGAAAAGGAAAACAAGTCGACAAACCAACATAACCGCAATTCGAAAAACCTATCCTTGATGAGCTCGTCAGAGAAAACTAACTCCGTTAGTCTTAAGGCAGGCATCCGACACACATGATCAGTCCGATCCATCGAAGCAGGGATGAAGTGACGAACGCCTCCGTGCTCTGTGTAGAGCGTTTTCACTCATGTGACTAGAATGGGGGCTTGTTTAATTAAACAAAAGAAACTATTTGCATAAAGATAGAGTTCAATTCCCAGAGGATTAGTTTGGAACACCAACATGGCTGCCGTGACGTCATGTGAATACGCTCTGTACATCAGGTATTCTGCCTTGCCAACGGATACCTAGAATTTGGAGAAGATGGCATAACTGTGTTATAATAAGCTTCTTACTATGTCGTTGGTAGTGTGGCAAGCATTCCAATATTTGTAGCAAGGATACCATGCGTGCACGACAGGTGGTTATGTGGTGAGCCACAGGCTTAGGTGGCTGCTAGTGTCCGCCCATCTACTTCCAAGTCGGATGAGTCGGTGCATGTGACTACACTACCATTTGCGATTGGTTAATTTGAACTCGCGCGAACATTAGTTCATTTGAAATTTTAAAATTGCTCACGCAATGTTTCGCTGTTTTCGGTGAACTGAAGTCGTTGACTCCTTGTCTCGATCATTTGGAAGGTCTATACGTTTGATATATTTTCCCTGGGATTTTCGCCGAACGGCAGGGTTGTTCCGTTCACCAACACATCGTGGCATTTTGTGGACGGCTATCGTGAAGGCGGTTAGAGGATGTTCTGTCTTGGAGACATTGATATTTAGGACAAAAAGCGGAAGCAGTGGAGAAGCGGTTTACCTTCTCTTGAATGTCATAAGCATCAGTCGCTACTAGAGAAGAGTCTTCAGAATAACGAAGTTCTCTCGGGCACACCTCTCTTGTTTTCGTTCAGGCTATCAGCCTAGCGAGGTGTGAAAAGGGTAGGGACTAGCACACGGCCAAAATTGCTTGGCTCCATGGTTGATGGTAAAAGCTTTACTGATGTCTCCACCAACTGATAGTGTGCCCATCATGCCCTCGTGGAAGAGTAGTACCTCAATTCACTCAGCATAAGAGCTGGGCAGTTTTTGCAGACTGCCTTAAATTTCGCTCTGATTGCAGTTTTTGAGATCGTACAGCATCCTGGCTTTTTAATATAATGCTTCTGTGATATCTACAGACGCGGCGAAGAAAGCGTTCATAGTTATTTAAACATAACCATAAACCCGAGAATGAAGGGGGTAGTTTCTAAAAAAACTGTGGTGCGTCCTATTTTTCACGTTGCCTTGTTACCACCAATAGCGTAGCTCCTACTCTACTATAAAAACTACACGTAACCCACAATTCCTCGATTCGCTCTGACGAAGGGCTAACGCTCGAAATGTCAGCTTTTAGAATCTCTGTACGGTGGCCAATTTACATTATCAACTCCGTTGATAAAACCAAATTTTCATAAACCCGAGACTCTTGTATAAAAAATTCCTGCTCAAATTGGTTTATGACAATTTCTCAGTCAAGTACTGAATGAAACTGTCATTAAGTAATGAATTCTTAAAATATTTAAGTTGATTTAATTCAGCGCAGTAAATAGAAACTGGGCTGTTGGTTCATATAGTCTTGCAAGCTCACGAGAAAATTCTTAGTAGTTACTAAAACGAGGAACCAAAAGCAAGCCATCTCATTAACGGTCAAGATCATAATGCTTAGGGCAAAAAAGGATGTAATTTGCGTTAGAGTAAAATTCATTCGAGCTGGCAAGCTAAATCAACTATCCAAAACGACCCACAGTAACATTTGTTCGATAGTTTGGCCGTCTAAAATCATCTTTAGATCATGTCCTCTAGGACTGCCTTCGTCTTTGCAAAGGCATTTCCAATCAGTACTTACTTACTTAATCCTCTTCGTGCGTGTCTGCACATAAATAAGGCCGTTACCAGTGAACGCCATTATTGCATGTCCTCCGCTAGTTTTACCACCTCTTTGCAGCTCCACCCCATCTCCTTCATCTTCCGTTAAACTAATCGTCTCCATGTCTCCTTGGGTCTTCCTCGCTTTCTTTTTCCATCTGGAGTCCAACGCATAGCCACCCGCGGTATAGCTATCAAGGGCATTCTATAAATATGCCCAATCCATCTCCACTCAGTAGGCGATGTGATAACATTTAACATTACACCTATGGCGGTTTTTATTCGACAATAATAATAATAATAATAATAATAATAATAATAATAATAATAATAATAATAATAATGAAAACAGGTAAGGAATCGAACGGAACGGACATATTCCGGAAAAAAATTCGGAAAGTGAAGTGGCCCTAAAGTTCCTGAATTCCGGAACAACCGGAAAATTGCGTCCCATTGGTTCAATTCTCCTTGTGCGCACTTGCTGTTGACATTTTGGGGAAATACTTGTTGATGTTGTTGGTTTCGAGCGGCCAACCGGAAAAATACTGCTCCGTTCGTCACAGCAAACGACCGAAATTTTTGACTGAAACGTCTGGTCGAACGGAAAGTGATGATCATATGTTTATTGACTATTCGGCGAATAATTGTTAAATAGTACAAAATCAC
>NC_090870.1:65295287-65297787 GCF_036669935.1 Montipora foliosa
CGGGTAAGTTCAAGACCCTTAAGGAGTTCTACAGGTAACAGTGGATTTCCTATGGTTGCAACATTCTCGGTCCTTTCAGCAACGTTTTAATATTTGACTGATACTATTTTCTGGCAATTTTATAAAGGCTGTCTGCGAATCCTTAACTCTTACCATGGCAACAGTACAGCACTGCATAAAAACCCTCTTAAATTCACTTTTTGTAAAATACCCTGAAAAGATTTGATGACCTAGTATTTTCTTTTCAAAGTTCAAAAACTTCATTAAATTCCCTGACTTGATGTCGCAGTATCAGAAAAAATCATCTGGTAGAAGTTGAGTTATTTATGAAAATCCTATCGGAAAATATAAAAAAAAAAACTGTATTCGATCCTTTTCTTTAGGAATGCGAAGAAACGGTGATCTACTCTTAATTTTTACACACAAGAAAGATCCGTTTCATCGTATTCTTAATTATAAAGAAAAATCGAAAAAAAGATTTTTAGGGGATTTATTTCTTCATCTTCCTACAGCGTTTTCACAAATACCTTAAGTTTTACTGGATAAATCGTTCTCATTCTACGTAATGGGGATGAGACCTTATACTAGGCTATACTAGCTCACCGAATTAGAAGATACCCTCCAAAAACTGAATATTAGAGAGTCTTTGAGTAGTGCTATACCGTTACCATGGCAACAGTTGGGGACTCACAGATAGCCTTGAAAACTTGCCTGACAATAGCATTAGTCCAATATTAATTAAAACGTTTCCCCACTGAAAAGATCAACAGCGTTGTAATTTGTTTCCATTGGTATCTCACTATCACGTGTGGAAAACCCTCTCGAGCTTCCTTAACACAAGTGGGGTTAGCTCTTGATGTGACATCATTTCTCAACAAAAACTGAAGAAAAAAAGACACAAACAGCAGTGATAAACATATTTAACTTGCTCATTTTGTTCATTTTCAGTGTCTACAGTTCCTAAGAAAGATATTGTTATCCTACTTCCCTACTTAGGTTTGCAAAGCAACCAAGTCGCTAAACGCCTGAAATCTTGTGTGTACAAATTCTATTCTTGTGTTAACCTTAAGATTGTTTTTCAGAGCACTCGATGTATAAAATCTTTCTTTCCTTACAAAGACCGTATTAATCGTTCACAACAATCCAGAGTTATTTACAGAGCAAATTGTTGGGATTGTAATGGTTTTTACATCGGTAAAACTAAACGTCGGCTTCACGATAGAAAAACCGAACATTTTAAGGCCCTAGCTAAAAATGACAATACTTCAGCCATTGCTGACCACGTCAAGGCCACTAGACATAAACATCAAGTGGGATCATTTTGATATTTTAGCGAAGTGCAAAACAGACTATCATTGTAAAATAAAAGAGACCTTATTTATTAAAGAACTTGAGCCAGCTTTCAACGTCAACGTCGGAAGTGAAAAGCTGATGCTTTATTAATCTTTTCTGTTTTTATTATTACTGGGTTGCCTATGGCATTTCCAGTCGGAAAATGGGTAGATTTCTCCGTTTTATTTTTTTCCGTGTCGGTAAAAGTCTTGCCTGTCACTCCCCTGCTAAGTGTTGTCTTTGTGCATAGAGTCTTCTGCGTGTATTTTCTTAGGATCGAGAGGGTAGTGGGAAATGCGTAGATTTCTCTGGTGGACACAGTAGAACGATTAACTTAACCAGCAATGGCGTCGAAAGTCATGTAACGCGAATGGCGTTTTAGTGGATCTTTGAACAAAATATACCCTTATGAAGCTCAATAATGGCAAGTCAATTGGATACTGAACAAGCTTAAAAGCGACGAGTAATGGACTTCGACAACAATCTGTCTCCCGTCGGGCCGTCTTTTCCCAAGTGTGCTGTTATGTAGAACACTGAAGATTCGTAGGGCAGCGGAATTCAAAGACTAGACCAGGTGGATTGGATGAAGTTTCAAGCGTTAAAATCGCTGAAAAGGTAAAATTATTTTCGGAGCGATGCAATTGCGTGTCTTAGACAGATTTTCCTTTGATCTCACATAATTGTGTTTTCCCTCAAAATATTCGCTTGTTTTCGCTTTCGCTCGAACATATTTACCTTTATTACATGTCCAGTGAATAGTTTTATCCTTTGGGATGAATTTTCCGTTGAAAAATTGGTTATTTGGGTGGTTTTTGGCAAACAGAGGTTAATTATTCGTAATGCGATCGCTTCCGTTGCCGTTCGCAACGGGTCGCAAATTGACACTTTTATCGCATTATCACATTACCCATTGATCGCTAATCCGATTATTCCTAAAAATCTAAAAATATTCGTGCCTCATCAGTTTTCGGTCGAATTTATGTCCAAGAAAGCAGATAAATTGCAGAAAATTTTAGTTTTGCATCCAAAAATTCGTAATCAACGCTAAAATGACCAAATTTTGCCTGGAAATTATATTTTACTGTTATTTTTCTTAAATTTTTTCGTTCAACTTTCGCTTTTATAAAATGTTTCAGTTGTCTGTAAATAAGTTATACCCTGTTGGAAA
>NC_090870.1:65302787-65305287 GCF_036669935.1 Montipora foliosa
TGTCTC
Source organism: Montipora foliosa (assembly GCF_036669935.1). NCBI lineage: Eukaryota > Metazoa > Cnidaria > Anthozoa > Scleractinia > Acroporidae > Montipora > Montipora foliosa. The sequence continues at coordinate 65,302,794 of NC_090870.1, forward strand.
TTACTTATAACATTGATCATATTATTCAGTTGAGAAATAAGGAGCAATCATTACGTGAGACGCCTGTGGCAGGCCAAGTTTAAAATTCTCTTGAGTATCGTTTTCACCGTACGTCATATATGGTAATTAGCCACTTGACTGTCAAAAGCTCTTTGCTTGATACTGTCATGCCGGACATACAATATGCATGTCTCTTTTAATTTTCGCGCGAAAGGTACTCGGAAACGCTCACACGGACTTACCAACACACACACCACTCCCCTTCTTCGAATGAATGCGTTCTCTGACTCAATTCGCAGAAAAAAGTATCTTATGGCCTGAAGTGATCTTCGTCTGCTCTAAGAGCTAGCAACCAAAGCCTCCTTTGAAATCGATTTTGTGGGTCAAGAGCGATAGACCAGCGATTCACGCGAGAATATTACACCGCTTGCTTTCATTTCCGTTCCCACAGTAAATAAGTGTACCTAAAATTGCTCTTATTGAATACGAGTACATGCAAAGAAGATTGATTCACCCATGAAAGCGCTTGAAGTGCAAAGGAAATGTTCGATTCTTATCACACTTAACCTTCCTTAGCGCTTTTACCACGTCCCTTGAGACTCTCAGTCGGCTTCAAGGATCAATAACATTTGCAACAAACCTTCATAATTTACACAAACAGCAGCAACCCCGTAAACGCCACCAAGCGTTTGTTTTTTAAATATCACTCCCATTAACGTGATCCTTTATATGTAAATCCCAGGCGATCTTTTAAACCAATGTGTCAAATATTGTTCAACTAATATACTTAAGAAAAAATAAAGCGATAAAGCGATAAAGCGATATTTCGATGACTCCATGTCATCGTTATCAAGCTATCATGATTTAATTAACAACTATTCACCGACGTGGAGGTGGCTAGTGGTGGATTTTACCCAGCCGCGAATTTGTTTCATTATATACTAAAACAGTGAGATAATATAGCAAAAAAAGATGATTTTGACCCATTTATTTCTTCAACGATTACAATATTCTCGAGCACAAATCTCGTGCGAGTTGCCCGGAGGTGAATAGCAAAGGATTTTAGGAATCTGAGTAGCCAATAGACCAATTCGGCTAACTCAATGTTGTACCCAATTCAAATCCTTCGGGGTTAAGATTCTTTGTGTGTTGAATTTGCATGACAATGAAGCATTCACATTTAAATGATATGGAAATACTTGGAACAAAACGTTTTATTCCCAAAAGATTTGAATTGGGTACAACACTGAGTTAGCCGAATTGGTCTATCAGAGCGCGCCTTCAACGCTATCCACTGTTTTAGTATTACAAAATAGCGATATTTCTCGTTACGTCGCCCATGCCAACCAGAAACTAATTGGCCGTTGAAAAAATAAATATTTTTGTTCCGTGGTTGGCAAATTTCAATATCAAAAGAAATATGTGACGTCAATGTCGCTATTATTAAGTAGATGAAATACATATACGTGAAATTGAAGTAAAAATATAAAAATGCTGATATAACCAAAAAGTCAATTTTTCATTTTCTTTGGATTTCAATTGCAAATTTATGTTAAGTAAATGCCAAATGACACAAGTTTTAAGCCTTAATTATTTATTTATTTATTTATTAAACTTTGCCTTCCAAATAAACTATTAACAAAACATGACGACGTGTCCACAACAGCTGACGCCAATTACTGTGGGTCCAAGATTAACAAAGTCCTAAACACTCGAATAAAATAGTAAAATATAGTAAACTACTAACAACACAAAATAGGCTCTGAAAGGTTGCGTGGCGTATTACATTTTAAGCAGACAGATTTCCAGGTTCTAGGGTCCTCAATATCGAAGAGCGAGATAAGTGCATCTTTGTAGTATGAGGAGAGTAGAGATTTAAATTGCTTTAGAGTTACATGTTCATATCTTAACTGCAGAGGGAGAGCGTTCCAGATTCTAGAAGTTCTTACAAAAAAAGAGCGCTGATAAGTAGAAGTGCGGCATTTCTTTGGTCTGAAAGATTTTGCATTACTAGCGCTTGCTCTAGTGACCCTTGTGGTAACAATGCGTTCAGGGAGCACGTCATGTGATACACAAACAATACCATTGGTGGCCTTAAAGAAAAAGACCAAGTCCAAAAACTCATGCCAATAACAGATAGGTAGAATATCAATTGACAAGAGCCTGTCTCTATAGCTTTCCTCACATAGGAAGGGTAGATCTAAAATAAACTTTAAGGCGCGTCGCTGGACGCGTTCGATGCGTCTTATGAGGTCTATTGTTTGCGGAGACCACAGTCGAGTGGCGTAGCCAAGAGCACGACGTACGAGTTCTGCGGGTGCTTGAGCTTTGAACGTCCATCGCACATCTACGTATGAACCCCAGTAACTTGTTTGCCTTAGCGTACTGTTCGAGCGTGTGCTTTTTCCACGTTAAGTCTGAACTAACGTAGACTCCGAGGTCTTTCTCGTGATTGGTGACCTCTAGCGGCTTGTCATTTATTTCAAAAAGATCT
>NC_090870.1:65310287-65317787 GCF_036669935.1 Montipora foliosa
AACTGCATGCTGGAATTTCTGGTTAAGAAAAGCTGAGGTTTTATGGACTCAAATTACGGACTCAAATACGCCCAACACGTCTCCCGAGAGAAATCACTAGTATTGTCATCGGCACATTATATCATCCACCAAATACGCCCAACACGTCTCCCCAGAGGAATCACATTTAATAATATATCATCCACCAAGCGCGACCGATACGACTATGCTTGACTACCTCTACAATTGTTTATCGGTAATTGAAGCTCGTTACCATGGCTGTGGAATTATTCTACTAGGAGATTTTAACAACAGACTATTCAAGAAATGTTCCCGCCTAACTAACAGCTTCAAATTGAAACAGATTGTTGATTTTCCGACCCATGGAGCCAACACCTTGGACCCAGCCTTTACTAATTTGAAGGAATTTTATGGCTCAAAAATCTAACGGCCTGCTTTCGGTCTGTCTGATCACTATTCCATTGAAGTCCAGCCCTTGACGCGCGCTAAACAATCTAAGAGACAATAATTAAGTTACGAGACCTACGACCGACAAAGCGATTAGCCATGCGCACATATTTAGAGGAAGTAAACATCGAAACAATGATTGACAGTATTGATACGCGCGAGGGTAAAGTGAAAATGTTTGAACACTTTGTTAACACCGGTATAAACTTTCTTCTTCCCCGAAAGTCTAAGACCATTTACCCTAACAAGCCTGCTTGGGCAAACCAGAAGTTGAACCGTCTCATCAGCATACGTCAGACAGCACTATCGAAAGGGATCACGCCGAATATCCGGCCTTGAAAGATCGTGTGAATCGAGAAACGAAATCATGTCGTGCCAGATTCTATGAGTCCAAGGTCGAGCACCTGAAGGAGAGTAAGCCAGCTACTTGGTGGAGCGAAGTTAAGAACTAAGCGGAATGGCAACACCAAAACACTGAGCTAACATCATTATATCAACAAATAGACTGCGGAGAACCGAATTCCTCGCCCACTTTGAAGGATATCACTAACACCATCAACGACGCCTCTTTGTCTGTGATGAGTGAGTTTCAACCTCTCCAGCCTAACACCGCTGCGCAAACCACCGATGAAGTTCCTCCCTTTCAAGTATCTGAAATCTCTGTGTTTAAGAAGCTGTCTTCACTAAATCCATCTAAAGCAACTGGTCCCGACGGCGTACCCGTATGGCTCCTACAAGAAAATGCGTACTTGCTTGCCCAGCCAGTAGCCGATGTAATTAACCTTTCGTTCAAAGATGCAAGTCTCCCCCAGTCGTGGAAAGACGCCCACATTGTTCCCATATAAAGCAGAAACCCATCAAAAACGTGAGCAAACATGTCCGTCCAATATCACTGACACCTGTGTAATCCAAGATCGCAGATGACTATATTGTGGAATATATTAAACCTGCTATACTAGCCAAAGTAGATGAACATCAATATGGAACGGTCCCAAGATCCAATACTATTACCATTGCACTCATTAGCATGCTTCATGCATGGCTTAGTGAAACAGACGGAAACAGTGCTACCGTTCGAGCAGTCTTATTTGACTTTCGAAAGGCCTTCGACCTCATCGACCACGAGATCTTAATGCAGAAACTCACGACCTTTGGCCTACATAGCAGTATTGTCGCCTGAGTGAAAGACTTCCCAACCGGCCATAGACAACGTGTCAAGCTTTCTCAGGATTGTCATTCTGAATGGGGGGATATTCCATCTGGAGTCCCCCAAGGGACCAAGTTGGGTCCGTGGCTCTTTACTATCATGATCAACGACCTATCAATCGGAAGTGTTTCCTCGTGGAAGTACGTAGACGATACCACTATCTCTGAGACGGTACTTAAGAACCACATTAGTAAGATCCAGCAATGTGTTGACGTCTACCTTATCAGATGCCGACTTAGATTCAACACTCAGACATAATATTTAGCAGGCTTTCCAAACGTCGGTTGTAAAACGTGTGGATTCATTTCACATACCCCTAGTCCATGTACTATGGCTAATGATGCCATGCATAAATATGAAATAAAAATGATTCAAGTTTAATCTTACGTCATTTGTTTTCTGGCGACATCTATGATGTATGTATAACAGTTTTGATGTACATATATAAGCACTTGATATATGTATGCCATTCTTATTGTGTAAATAGCACATCTTAATGTTTTGTCCCTTTTTAACAAGCATACAGGGGCCAAATTCGCATAAGCATGAGTAAGAACGGACATTGAGACTATGAACTCTGAATATTAGTATCATGAAGCAGCAACACGATATAAGAGTTAAGAAGACCCAAGACATCATTTAATCTGCTTAAAAGAGGCTGCCAATATAACTTTGCATGACACTAATTATTTGCATTAATATAACTTGCTTAATTTAAGCTATTCGTGTCATTGAAGGCATAGCCCGCGTAGCAAGCGTTTCCGTGGGGCACAGACGAGAAATATTGAGAAGCGGGCTTTTTCGATGTTTTGACAGAGCAAAAAATTTTTGTGGTCGGTCAAAAGTTCTCTGAACCCCAACGGAAACGCTTGCTACGCAGGCTATTGAAGGCGAAGATTAAAAATTCAATCGCAATTTTAGTCGTCATGCGGTGTACAGATATTTAAGTTAATGTATTTGGCACGTGGTTACCTTCTTTTAACCTCTGATTAACAAACAAAGTTATCTTGCATGTTTGATTCTGCCGTGAGTTTAGCCAGTATGATTTTATTCAAGAAATCAGCTCCACATTGACACCATTGGAAAAAAAATTGGGGTCGGGGATTCCCCAGAATTTGTAGAATGTGAGCTGATTGGTGAAATTGATGATTAAAATATACTTCCTCCTGCATCGACCAATTAGCGTGCGTCATGTTATGAATGCATTTCAATAGCTTGTCTGTCTCTTGAACTTCCTTTCAGTAACATTTTTTTTTTCAAAATGGCGAAGGATATTGTTTGTTGAGGGAACGTTTGATAACGGACTCAGAGCCGAGCAAGAGGGAATCTTTCCTTTACAAAATTTATGAATGCAAAAGTATTGTCTATGCATGGTATCTTAAAAACAAGCAGAAAGGCGGATTTTTGTTAAAGTTACGATAAAAGAACCTGGCGCAATTCAGTTTTGGTGACATGTAAGGGAAGCACTCATGGGCCCTTATGGAATTCATAAATAAACCGTTACTTCGAAAGTTTTCCTCGAGGATGGCTACAAGGAAACTCGGGGATCATCACTAGAGGAGTCTGGTTCGCAAAGCGATCCCGTTAATGTCGACGAAGCGTTGTAAATTAATATTTGCACACAACTAAGTGAAGAAGGAAGAAAGTACTCATGGATCGCTGGCTACTGAAGAAATCAACTGACTGCTCAGTTGCTTTCAAATATCGTGGTTCGAATAACGGAGAGCCGCCTAAAGAATGCAGTGTCCGCAAACATAGCGACCGAGGCGATTGGAGTCCTGCTACGAAATTATTGGACATTATTACATTTACTGCCTGCTTGGACTTGCAGGTAGAAACATGTTGTGGATTTTGACGCTTGAAATGTATCATTCCACTTCAATGAATATGAAATCAGGGTCTAATCACGGTCGAAAACACAAAAAGAGGAGGAACATGAAACCAAAAGGAGGAGAGGTAAAATAAAATTTTAATTTGTGTAAACGGTTGTATTTTTCGTCACAACAATGAAGCTTGAATCGCTTTACTTCGATGAGGTTTAATCGACGGTTAATTTCCAAATTTTCGAAGCAAAGCCTTCAAAGATATGTTCCTCTTTCGTTTAAAAGAAAAGAACCTCTGCGAATCACTAAGAATATTCAATGTTCCTACATGCGGTAGTATTTTCAACCTTGCATCGCATGAAACCGTGTGTGGACCCTATTCAAATATAGAGGCTTAACGCGAGTCAACATTGTTGATGAACGCTTCAATTGATTTGTCAATGTGAGCATGCGTCTTTACTAGTTTCATTTCAACTTGAAAAACCTTAGCACAGCCTCTCTAAAACTCACCAGAGGGTGAGCAAGAGAGGCTCTGCAGAAATCGTGTCAAGTCTTTTAAGTTACCGCAGCCCAAGTTTCTGGGCTAGTCACTCCAGGCAAACTGGTTTAGGCAGTGCATAACATCATATTTTTGACAAGGCGAATGTCAAAATGGCGTCTAGGAGTGCGATCGAGGCTTGGCCTGGGTTTGACACTGTCAAAGGAGGCAGTGCGGCCCAATGGTTAGGGGGTTTGCCTTGAGATCCGGGGATCCCGGGTTCAAGACACGTTCTAACCACTGGTTGAATTTGTTCCTGGTAGTCCCTGGTTCAACTTCTCAGCTGCACTTGTAAAAAGCCAACTGGGTTGCCTCGGGCCAGTTGGGGTTCTTGACAGTTGTCGTTGAATGTTCTGTTCTGTCGTGATTGTGCGCATGGGCCCTAAAAGCCTCTATGGGAAGTGGTCAATTAAGTATGTATGTATTTATGTATGTTTCTAAACAATGGCTTGCGCATACTCAGTAAATCCTTAACACGATTTCTGCAGAGTCCTTTCTTTCTCGTCGAGTTAAGAAAGGCTCTGCTGGCAGGGTCCCTTAAGTCAAGTACCGCAAAAAAAGTCATTCTTCAGATTCAAAATTACGGCTTCCTGTAACTTGAAATAAGTTTTTTATTTCAGATTCTTGAAATGTTTGATTTTAGTTTTAAGAAATTTCCCATCCCATTTATAAATTGTGCCTTCTAGATCTTTTATAACCGGCACTCTCACTAAAAACTGAATGGACCACTGAGCGAGCGAGCGAGCGAGTGAGTGAGAGGACTTTGTTTGTTAATGGAGGTTGTGTAAAACGCAAGAAAAGAGTCCTGATGTGGACCTGCCTGTCTACTTATAGACAGCCAATAAATATAAAAACTAATGTTTTATAAATATAAAAACAAATATATAATAGATACAATTTAAGAAATTCTAGTTAAAAGCTTAAGTGTAAAAATGATAATCGTAGTTCAGAAATTTTAAAATGAAACATTGGTCAGTTTATGCAGACTTAATAAATAAATTCCTCATTCCTATTTCTTATCATGGAGGATACCGTGTTTTCACTTATTATAAGCTAATTAAGTCCTTATTGGTTTTAAGTTTATCTTTAAAACACTCTACACTAGAGCAATTTTTGATGGAATCAGGGAGTGAATTCGATGCTGTGGCAGCTCTGCCAAAAAGTCAGCCTGCCAATTTCTGATTTTGGAAATGAACGCGCAATATTCATGGTTTTCCTCAGACGGTAAGATGAGTGTTTCAATGTTACAAGTTAAGTTTCAGTCGCTGGCGGGGTTTTCTGTAGTGTCTTCTCACGGCAGAGTGTCTTCATCTGTGCTCCATTGTCGATACATGCATGTATTGTCAAACTCGATAAAAGAACTGATTGTAGTTACATGTAGGTTAGAGAACAAAAACCTACTAATTTCTGAGAATAGCTTCATATGCGTTCCGATGTTCACTAAAATGCATTCCACTGAACTCGGGGTTTCATTTGTTCATAGAAAAGAGTGCTTCAAATTATTCCATTTTTAAAGTTTCCAATCTCCATATAGACCTCCATATTTCCCTGACAGTTGGAAAGATATTGGTGGTAACCCAAACATACTCAGAAGGTGTACCGCTGCAGTGTTTACACGAACGGGTCAATGTGAAACAATTCCAAATGTAAAATTTATGAACCCTCCTCAACCCTAAAGACTTTTTTTCTGTAGCAAGGCTGCCATCGGTAAACTTTTATTTGAGAACAGGAAGTTTCAGCTGTTCCTAACTAAACATTTCCGGCTTCCTTTAAAGAAAAACACTTCCCGTTGGCGCTTTTTAGATGCGTGTGTGGAAGATCACATAGCAACTTTCGTCATATGACTTTGAATTTTAAGTGATTGATCAGCTCGTCCGTTAACTTCTCCTTCCACTTTTGTTCTATTTTAATCAAAACTAATTAACGATGGACCAACGAAGACTCAAAAACAAAATATATCATGTGTAAAGGACACATGAAAATAGTGAACTTCAACACCATTGATTTGTAAAAGTTTTATTCTTTCTTTTTCATTGGCGGAGGAAGTTCTAAGAGAATTGCGTGGGAGACTGTGAGGAAAACCGGCCAAGGCCGAGTTAAAAAGTAAAAAGATCTTCTCATTCTGAATTCTCGTCGAAACACATTGATACACGCAGCGTCTTACCTTTAGTTTGAATAATCTTTGGAGATCGAATCCTTCTGCAACACAATGATTTACATCCATACTTGAGAGCAGAGGTCTCCCAATCATGGTCATGGCAGACTAACTCTGATCGGGTAAATGCAGATAAATCTGTTTTGTAGCTTATAAACTTTCGTCTGATTGGTCTACTATTGACTACTACAACTACCACTACCACTACTACTACTCTGACGACGACGACGACGACGACGGCGACGACGACGACGACGACGACTACTACCACTACTACTAAATGTGAGTGTTGACTCAAAGTCACGTTGGTGAAAGACGAGTGCTCTCCCCCTTTCAGCAAACCATCTCAGGTTCAGCAATTAGATTAAGACGCCGCGAAATAGTTAATAGCTCATGCATTCAATTGAAACGGTTCACTCAACTAAAATGGGTAATAAATTTACTAGTTCTTTTAACATAGCCCACAAGCTTGTTGATAGTTTCGATGACTGGCAGTTATCTTTATCAAAACTAGTTTTGGTACTCGAATGTCAGCCTTTTCTAGATTAAAGTTACTTTTAGCAAGAAACAATAACAAGTGAATTTCATGGTTCGAGAAATTTCAAAATTCTAAATGACGTATTTTAATGCAGGTCCGGCTGTAAACAGATGTCCTCCGCGTAGGCTTCTTTCAGCATTTTTGAATGGAAGTTACCAATTTCACAGCTAGTACGGTCACGGGCTAACAGACTACCGTTACATCACTGAATATCTGCCGAACTGAAGTCACTTCAGTTAGTGTTAATGATTTCTGTCATTTATCGGGATATTGTCATTACGAGCCGAATTTGTCACCGACTTTAATTTTAACGCTTATTTTGAATACTTATTACGAGAGGCAATTTTTCAACAAATGCTGCGTTAACGGGGTGCTATTTGCATTATTGTTAGACGTTCTTACTTGTTTTACTTCTGAATCTGCAACACGACATTGGCCGTTAACAATCGGCCCATGCCTGAACTGGACCGTGACACCAGTGTTACATGGCTTCTAGATCTGAGGGCGGGGTGTATACGAGTTGGGGAGGTGGATACGTTGTCGGTCAAATCCGGTCTCAGGTTGAATCCGTTTATGCCTAGGTTAAATTGGTGATTCTCATTTAAGCAAGGTTTTATATGCACTCTACCTAGTTTAAAGACGCTATCAATCCACCCCCTCCCACCCCCCCCCCCCAAAAAAAAGGACTGAAAACACCTATACATACCCTCAAGCTCTGTCTTACGCATCTCAACCGGCACATGTACTTAATGTTCATACACCTATTCATTCATTACAACATAGTATGGGAAC
>NC_090870.1:65320287-65325287 GCF_036669935.1 Montipora foliosa
AGACGATGAGGATCATTTAAACAACTTAGAAGAAGTGTGTGTTATGCAGCCTCAAGTGACGTATCTAGCTTGACTCAGATCCAATTTCGTAAATTTCTCTCCACCTCCGAGGGACGCCAACAGATCCTCCACTTTAGGTATAGGATAATTATCCAACTTGGAAACTCGATTGATTGTAGTCTTATATTATAATCACCACATACTCGAGTCGATTCATCAGGTTTCATGATTTGCACAATGCGCGCTGTCCATTCTGAAAACTGAACAGGTTGAATTGTCCCTGCCTTCTGTAATCTCTCAAGTTCAGCTTCAATCTTCCTTTTCATCGCATAGGCATTGGCCTAGCCTTGCAGAATTTTGGCGGGGTATCTTTGTCAACTAGAATCTTAGCCTTTGGGCCTGTAAAAGCTCCTAAGCCATCTTTGAACACTTCTGAATACTGGCTGATCAACTTCTTAAGTTTGACTTCCACCACTTTGTCCTGATTTTTCTTTCTGTCGGCATGAATCTTAAACAATTTCTTCCAGTCCAGCTCACTTTGTTCAACCAATCTCTTCCAATTAAATTCGGCCCAGATCTCTCCACAATATGAGCTGACAAATCCTCTTTTTGCTGTTCATAATTCACCATAATGTTCACTGTTCCTAATACCTTAACTGATTCACCTGTATAGGTTCTCAATTTCACTGTAGCGGATTTGACTTCCAATTTCCCTTGTCCCATTTCTTTAAAGGTGTCTTCGCTAATAATTGTAGCCGCTGCTCCAGTATCAATTTCCACGCATGTTTTCACTCCATTTAATTCAATTTCAACTCGATATGGCTCTTGATCCTGCAAGGTCATGGTAAACATGCTGTATTCTTCCATGTCCTTCTCTTCGGTCTCGGCGGTTTCCATGTGATGCATGAGTGTTTCCTGGCTTCTTGCTGTTTTGTTTTTTCCTTTTCCCTTACCCACGGCATTTGCTGGCTTTGTGCCCTTTTTTGTGACCTGCACTTTTCAGCTTCGAGAAACTTGCCTCCTTGGCTGATTTTTTTCCGGTTCCTTGCTGATACGATTGACTGGAGGTTCTTTCGGTTTCTCAGTGAAATTCCCTTGTTGAATGTCGCTGGTGTTCTTACCAGCAGTTTCCATCACAGTGGCTAATTCCAGGCAACGCCTTCTTGAAATCTAAGCGACTTTCTGCCAGCAATCGACGTTGAATTCTTTCATCATTTACTCCACATACCAGTCGATCTCTTGGACATCATATCCTCCACCTGATCCCTAAAATCACAGTGCTCCGACAGGCATCGTAATTCTGCCACATACTGCTGGATCGATTCTCCTTGTTTATGAAAGCCAAAGTGAAACTTGAAACGGTAAACTGTAATCGAGGGTCTCGGGTTTAAGTGATTTTTCACAATGTTTACCAGCTCAGCAAAGGTTTTATCACTCGGTTTCCCTGGTGACACTAGATTCCTGATTAACTTGTAGGTCTTCGCTCCACAAGGGCTGGGCAAGACGGCTCGCTTCTTCCCATTGTCCTAGTAATTTCACTTGCCAAAAAATACTGGTCAAGTCTTTCCGTGTAATCGATCCAATTGTCATTTTCCTGGAATTCCTCTACTTTACCGATCAAAGCCATAATATCCTCGTCGCCAAATGTAATATTCTAAGTCCATACGCAATGATTCTTTTTATATAACTGAAAACACGTGATCGATTTCTCAAGGATCCAACTTGCAGTAAAATTACACAAGGAGTGATTACTAATGATACCACACACGCCCATAAGGCGTGTTCATAATCAGTGTTCTGAAGCTGTGTCTGAGTGATGGTAACAATAGAGTTCTAGAGTTTGTGCCTTGCATATTCTTCAAAAAGGTTTTGTTGCATAAAGAGCCCAGTTTTAGTTTAAAAAGGACAATTTAAAGATAGCTTTTTGTGTTGTGTAACTTTGAATGCAAGATGGGCACATAAATATTTATACCTGAAACAATGATATAAATTCTTTCATTCAAAACTGGAAAGGGAATCTTGCATTCTTTCCAAATTACCACGTTTAAAGATAAAAAGCGTCTTTTTTTGGCATTTGCTTTTCAAGTAAATTGTTCATATTTATTTTAAAATTACATGTAATGCATAATTGGAATATCCCCTGAAATGCTGAAATAAATTAAGTTTCAAAACAACTGCAATTTTACATAAAATGAGATATATTGTGGAAAATATCGACAAGAAAGTTCTCGGGAAGGAATATGTCACTCCCCTGCAAAGTTGGCAGTATGCACATTCCACATGCCTGGTTTGAGGAAAACTTGCTTAGCTAAACACTTTCTAGCGGTGGAAGAAGAGCTGAAAAACGACTGTGCAAGTCACTGATCCGCAACAAGAAACGCAGGCTCAAGGGCGCCCTTATTCAAAAAAAAAAGGAAACCATTTGTTCCCTGGTAAATGGCAGCCATTGATTTTTGTGTTGGCTTTTCGTCACAAGTTTCTCCTACGTTTTTGCAAGTTGTTGGCTTGCTGGGAGGACCAGAAATTCCCAGAAAACCTGCTTTGGCGATGTTCGGCCGGTGGAATTGGTGAGAGCTTCGAACTTATGGGTGGAGACTAGTTCGCCGAGTGGTTGCGATACAGGACAATGCCTGTTTGTCTGTGTTGCTGAAGACATTCAATAAACTTATGACATTCCAGATACTCTGTATAATATTCTGAACAGCAAAGGAAGACAACCTGTGAATTTTAGACCGGCTGGTGAGTGGTGAAACGCTTACAAAAGAGATTTTTGCGAGCAAGTTGAATGTTCCAATGGAGTATGCAAAGATGCATGAAGGCAAATTGAGCTCCAAGGTTCCCCAAATTTTCATACAAATTTATAATTACATGTATCATAACTTAAAATGCATCTTTTGCTCTTTACAAAGCATCTTCTGTTAAACCTATAGAAGAGTGCCCCAACAAAAACTGAGAAATCAGCGAACAAATATGACAACTTAATGACATTAAACAACTCAGGTCAGGTCAGGTCAGGTCAGGTTGCAGGTCAGGGCAATAGGAAGAATATTTTTCTGCCAATGAAATTGACTATTTTCACCATCCCATAATGAGGGGGGGAGGGTGGTATTTACATAAAAACAATACAAGTTATTTACTCTTGGGACTGTATCATGCTTCAGTGAACTGAACATCCATTGTTTTAATGCACATACTCCTCGCCACTCCCCAAATGACCTGTATTATAGACCTTATTCATAAATGGCGGTCAATTTATTATTCTTTTGTCCAAGTGCAAATTAGCCTACCAAGCCTCGATACCATACATTGAATTGAAAAGAATTCTTGCTCTAAAATGAGGCTTGGTAGGCTAATTTGCACTCGGACAAAATAATTATAAATGTGACCACCATTTATGAATAAGGTCTATGGGAAGGGTGAAAAAAGCTAAGGATAAAGGCTAAAACTAAAGGCTAAGGCTAAGAAAAAAGAAAGGATAATGAGAAATATAAATTAAATAAATAAAATGAATTATGGCAGTACCCATAAGTCCTGTCATCACGTGATTTATCTTGCTCTGCTGGAACGGATTTAATCGCGTAGAGCCACATTCTGAAGCTTAAAGTAAACAATGCCACGCATTCTTAGAAATCCTTTCTCATATATGCCATTAGTTGCGAATTATGCGGCCGAGGTACTTTGAGGTATTACTTATTATTGCTAATGTGTGATAGCTGCGAAATTGGCAGTCATGGAAAAACAGTACAAATTGACAAAAGCAAATTCGTAAAATGCAATTACTAAATTGTGGTCACCGAGTTGAGGGACAGTGGGTATTCGGAGGCATTGACGAAGCCTCTCAAAAATGCTTTATACTCACTATTGGATACCACAGTGAGACCACTGTCCTTCCAATAATTATTATTAAAGAATGGATTGCTCTAGGAAATCTTATTATTTCAGACTGCTGGAAATCATATGTTAAATAGAAAAGCATGAATACACTCACGAAACCGTTAATCATTCAAAAGAATTTGTAAATTATACAGTGTAAGAATGGTAAACAAACGAACAAAATCAAAGGACAGTGGATCCAAAGACAGGGTGGCCCGAATTTGGTCGGCGCAAATTCATGTATTCAGGACATACTGCGGAATTTATAAGGTGTTCTTTACATAATGATGAGGATTTGTTGGTAGTTTTTCTGCGAGACATTAAGATGTTGTGAAAGCTGTGCTTACTGACATATAATAGTGCCTATAATCAGGCAAATGTAAGAAAAAAATTGCAGGACGAAGGAAAACGTTTGGCCCTTTGGAGTTTCCTGAATTGAAAACAATTGGCTTACTCAAGGAGAATGCACTTGCAGTTATAACTCAAAAGTACCTTGGCCGCATAATTCGAAGCTAACGGAATACCAGAAAGGATCTCTAATAATGCCCGGCATTGTTTACTTTAAGCTTCAGAATGTGGCTCTACGTGATTAAATCCGTTCCAGCAGAACGAAAACAACGAATTTCACATGCAAATTGCTTCCTACCTTGTTGTCCTATGCATTGCTCTTAAATCAGGTGATGGCAGGACTTATGGGTACTGCCATAAATTTTTTATTTATTTATTTAATTTATATGTCTCGTTATCCACCATAATACAGCAGGTCATTTGGGGAGGGGGGGGGGGGGGGGATTTGCATTAAAACGATGGATGTTCAGTTCACTGAAGCATGATACAGTCCCAAGAGTAAATAACTTGTATAATTGTTTTTTTTGTGTAAATGTCCCCCACCCCATTATGGGATGGTGAAAATAGTCAAATTTGTTGGCAGAAAAATATTCTTCCTATTGCCCTGACCTGACCTGACCTGTGACCTAACCTGACCTGTGACCTTAAGACCCGCTGCCCAAATATGGGTGTATTAGTTGATTGCACAGGGTATTTTGGGGGGCAAGTATTATGATTCTGTAATCAAGCCTCACTATGGCAATAAACAATATTATTGATCACACTGCTTTGCAACTAGA
>NC_090870.1:65330287-65332787 GCF_036669935.1 Montipora foliosa
CAACCGCCTACTTTGCAAAAAACTCCGGCTACTTAAAACCTTAAAGAAAACCCTGAGTTTGTTCATGACATCAAACATTGGTCCATAGACATGTATGTCTCTTAGAAATTCACTTCTAGAAGTATTTTCAAACTCTTAACAGAATTACAATAATTGTTGTTTGTTAACTACTGTCATTAATACACTATATGGTAATGAATACACTTTAACAAATATTGAAACCATGTCTGGAACACCAGTTAACAGCAAATAGTCATTTGTTCGCTCAGAACATCTTACAGAACTGTATAGATTATTTCCAATAACCAAAATATTGTTCAAAGTAGAGTTATCAATTGAAAGTAGAATTGTTCAAAGTAGAATTATCTTGTATTGGATGGTAAATAATAGCAGTAAGTGACATTGCTACACATTGCTTACCGGCATTCACACCAACGATTGCTTCATTTCCTTGACTAGAGTCAGCGGACACAAAGGTTGTTGGATCAATGATATCAAATATTGTAGAACCTGGATTTTCCTCAAAATCATTTGCTTGCCTTATAAGCAATGGGATGTAAACATTGTACATGTAGCATCATTTGTGTAAACCAACACATCACCTCATTACATGACTTGTAATGTCCAACAACTTGTTTTAATGTTGGCAAGTAAAACACATTTAAGCGAAACATCATAAGCATCGTATTCCAAAATCGCCCTCGCACACATGAAAATGCATACTTGGCTTTCACAAAATTGTTGTGACAGCCGATCCTTGACCGGTACTGTTAGATTGTTGTTCCCATGCTGGCGGCTAGTAGCGCAGCAGACAACAGTAAGAGTAAGATATATAGTATTCTTTGAGAGTGCAAAACTCTTATTCAATGCAATTATTTTTTAGAGTACAATAACTCTTTCAGTTTGGGGTGTAACCCACACCGACATTTCAAGCCGATAAATACTGGTTTGTGGTAGCTTGTGAGATCGATACTTGTGAGGTATGTGGTGCAACGCACACCGGATTTCAAGCCAATGAATGTGGGCTTGCAAAAGTGTCTTAGCTTCAGTGCAATCCGCACTAAACACAAGCCGAGTCTAGATTTGTTGGCTTGGGTGAGTAAACAACTCCCGTATCGATATTGCCGAGGAAACTCCACTCAGCGACGTCACCTGGATGAAATAACAAAGAACCAACAAGCCAGGAAAGTGTAGTTAATTTTCAAAATGAAAGAAAGAAATAAAACCAATCTGAAACAGCACAACAGATCAATTTTGAAACAGAAATAACTTACCTTGAACAATTACAACTAATTTGCCACGGAAATCTCTTCAAAATTTTCCCAAAACAGGGAAAACGACTGCAGATTTATATACAAGTGACGAACACTAGAAGCAATGGCCGACACTTGAAAACAATGACTCGCAATTACTAGTACCCAGTCTACAAGCCAGACTGTCACGTGTGTTCTCGTCCTCAAAGTGACAAACTGACTGACAAGATCTGCCTCTGACTTAGGGGTCTGTATGCATACAATGCATAGGACCCCAAAAATCCTCTCAGGATTTTTGTTGACCCTGAGGATCCTTAGTCCCGTGTTTACGGCGTGATGGAAGTGATGTCACCATCCCTTCTCTGTCTAAAATGGACAGTGTGCTCCAACAAGAACATTGCAAGAGGCAGAGTGCAAGATTACAGAGTGAAAATGCTTTTTTTCTGAACTGGAAAGTGCTGGTGCTCTGAAGATGGCTGTTCAAATATATCACTCACCAGGCCATAGGGGATGGTCTCTGTTGCTTCTGTGAAATCAGTTTACCTCATTGACTGGGGCGTATGGAGAGTGAAGTCACTCTTATCCAGTCTGTCATTCAAAGACACTTGTCTCCTCAGCTGTATAACTCTGGATGTTGAACAATTTCATTCAACTTCTCATGTAAAACATGCACTTCTTTCTAAAAAAGAATATTGTTGAGACTTTGGAAACACTAATCTATCATGTCAAGGAGACAACAAATCGATTCTCTTCCTCCATGTTTTATTACTTCACCAGCGAAAAGAACTCATGGTATCCAGAACCAGAACATGAAATCCCTCTCTCTGCACTGCCATCCATTTCCTCTCTTCCAGACTTACCGGTAAAACTTTCACAAAAGGAAATTGGCCAAATGCGGGATGATGCTTTGACGTATGGTGCTGCAGTGAGACAGAGAACCAACCGCCAAGATTCCACTATGGCGTGGCATAGAGATCGAACTGCGGAGGAAATTGCTAATACCATTAACAAGGCATTCCTCGAGCCGCTAGAAGAATACAGAGCCAGTCCGCTGACCCCTTTGCTGCTGGAGGATTGCCCGAAATTCCTGGAGGTAACTGAAGAGAGAACCTACAATCCCGCAAAGCAAACTGGCTACTGAGAGAGTTTGCAAGCTTGGTCGCCTTCCCAGTAAAAACCATCCTGAACGCCTCTTTCAGTGAACAGTGTCTGGCCAGCTCCTGGAAATATGCTGATGTCACCCCTCT
>NC_090870.1:65335287-65345287 GCF_036669935.1 Montipora foliosa
CATCTCCAGCATTCGTTCTTGTCTAGCATAATCAAGTGGCGGTTTCCAACAACGTGGGAAACTTCGCACATGGCGACCAAGGGCTGCATCCCTCATCCTCAGTTTAACTTTTACAACTGCACCAATGTGCAAATTCACAATAATTTTAGCGGAAGCAGTTAAAGCGGGTTAAATTGTGTCTTGTAAACATCAAAAGAAATTTTTTTCACTCATTCAAACAGTGTAAGTTTGACAAACTTAACGTGGTATGATAGTCGCGTTTTATAATTCATTTAGAACAACGCGCACAGGATTTGACAGTTAACTTTTTGATAGACATGTGACATGTCATGAAATGAGTTAAACCGGAAATTATCTATACATTGTACAAAACATCCAATTTCTTCTTAGAAAATAAAGTCGAGAAGATTTGTCTACTATCTTGGGGGCGTTTTTAATAAAACAATTATTCCACTCGCACTTAACTTGTTGGATATGAGATGATTATAGCCAACTCGGCGCTATTCGCCTCGTTGGCTATCTATCATCTGATATCCAACACGCGCTCGTAGAATAATTGTTAAATACACACACATACAAAGGAGAGAGGAGTTTACAATAAATAAAGAATGACAGTAAATAAAATTTTGGAATTACATAATTATGTAAAAGCTGTTGTCCTTTGTATTTTATCTTAGAAATAATCACATGTACATGTATATCTATGGACGTGTCATCTTCATCAAAAATACGCAAAAGAACACTTTAAATTTTCCTTTTGAATAAATTTCTTGGTAGGTCTCTTAAAGATGATGGCATATCTCATTCCAAGGTTTTGCGCCTTTTCTTAGAAAAAGCATTTTTTTTTTGTATTAACTTTTGACGTCCAAACTGGCTGAAACTGGCCAGACTTAGTGTATTTTACTCTGTCTAACGCCAGAGTATTTTACTCGTCAATGGGGAATCCCTGGGAGTCAATGGGTTAAGCTAACAGCATCAAAAAACTATGTCCCCGTTTAAGCTAACAGCATCGAAAAACTATGTCCCTGTTTAACCCTTTCAGCCCTGAGAGTGCCAAATGGCACTTATAGATTTTACTCTGTCTAACGCCAGACGATTTTACTCGTCAGTGGGGAACCCCTCAGGGCTGAAAGGGTTAAGCTAACAGCATCGAAAAACTATGTCCCCGTTTAAGAGTCTTGATAGTTTTTTGGGAAAATTGTCTGAGGTAGCAGAGAGAGTGTTATAAGAATGGATAGTGGTCGTGTTTGTAAATGAATTACTCATGTTAGGCGGTGCTGAAGCATTTGTAACTTCGTGCATTTTATAAGGCTTATAATGTAACAAATTAGTAAAAAAAAATATTAGCGTTTAATAAACAGCTGAATAGTGTGCTCATTTTTGTAAAGTACATGAAATGTAGTGCACATTAATTATAATTGCAATACCAATAATTACTCTTTGTCAAGATAACATTTGCATGCCTGACCCCAAACAGATAATCCGTAAGTTATATAGGGAACAATTAATGACTGATAAATATTTAGGAGTGTATGAAAAGGAACGCAGTATCTTAATTTGGCAATTACACTTACTAATTTACTGATTTTTAAAGTAATGCATTTAATATGGTTTTTCAAATTTACTCGATCAGAGTAACCTTGCTCGCATAAGGTTTGATGTGAAATTGACATCTCGTCATGGCCTCGAAATATTACAAAATTAGGAATAAATCTGGTGGAAATAACACAATACATGTAAAGCCTTTTCAGTTGTATTTATGTGTGCATAGGCTGGTTTCTGATTAGTTATGTCTTGCATAAAGGAATTATGGCATCTGGAAATTTAACTCCTCAAAGGAGAGAAGTTGTTGTCAGAGGAGATGGAAATTGTTTTTACCAAGCTATTGCTCTATGGAGGGATGGAATGAGTGATGAGAAACATGACGAAATCCACAGGTTAAGTTCCAGTTTGATTGAGAAATCAATCCGCTACTATTTTCTGCAAATTCTGCGAGAGGCCAGTCACTTTAATATATTACGATGATTCTTCTCAAGCAAATCATTTCAATCTCTTTCTGCCTCAAGGTAGCTGTTTTAATGCTCCCCATCCAGAGATTATAGTGGCATTCTCTGCTTCAAGAGATTTAGGCAACGTTGAGAATTCATATGTCTCAGCTGTTAAACAAACCTTTTCTTCTGTCAAACTGCCATCTACAAGTATTGAAGTCACTGGATCCTAGCAAACTTGTACCTGATCATCTCACTGCTTATCCTTCTACCCAGAACTATCACTCAATGGAACAGTTTACCTCAGTCTATTTTTGATACTGATGACCCCAACTCATTCAAACATTCCGTCTCACTAATCACTCAAAGTCCAGCAAGCCCCTTTCCCCCCCCCCCCCCCACCTTTTTTTGTCTGCAGCTTGAATGAATGACTGGCTGCAGTGTCCATTTTTTTCTGGACAAAATTGTGATAAAAAGATTATTAGACTCAAGATGAATGGAAACTACTTATCGGTAAGTAAATTACCAGCTAAACCAAAAATATTGCTCAAAGTCATGTAACTAAAGTACAAAATAATGATGTAAAAGATTGCTGAAGAACAATTTCTGAAAGTATCCAACAATTTATTGATTTATTTGTCATTCTGTTTCATATGCAGCCTTCACAAACACCAGTAAAGACAAACTAGAGGAAAGACAAAACAAAAATATATATCCAAAGGCATACATGTATACACCATATTTACACCTGGGAAAGTTTTAAAGTAATGCAGATCCAGATTTGAGCAAAAAGAATGTCGGATCTATGGACCGGGTCAAAAAATAGCATGGATCGCCAGATTTGCACACCCTATGGTGTACTGTAACAGTGTATTCACCCCCTTCATAACATTAATTGCTGTTATGTGATACAATGTGGTAGTGATAACCCTTCTAAAAAGATTGCAAGGTCTCTTAAAAGTGGTGGAACTGGTTCCAGCCACCTTAAGCAATGTAATGGTATATAGAAAGAAAAAACTCTGTCCTGATTGATTGAGAGAAATGCAGTTTTTAGGTAACTCAGTACAGGAAATACACATAGGCAATAGCCCATTTCCGAGCTGCTGTTTGCCTCTGTTTCAAAGTGAGTCCTGTTGCACAACCATTCAAATGGAAAGAATTGGTGTACTTTCATCCCAATCAGACTCATTGTCATGTGAATGATTTAGCACCAAGACTTGTTATGAACCAGAGACAAACTCGGAAATGGCCTATTCAGTGCAAAAAGAGGTACATGTAACAAGCCAAGCAGTCTGAGCGATCAGTGATCAATGAGAGGCACGGACACGTGATATGCATGTGTTCCTTTTACTAGTGCTTGTATATTCCAATTTTAATTGGAGATCATGTAATTACTTATACTAATGGGATTAATATAAGGCATCTTTTATGACATCTATTACCTTAATTTATGTACATGTATACCACCCTCTGGGAAAGTAAGACACTGGGCATTACATTTGCAGCCGAACAAACCCTGTAGTGCGCTGGGGACTTTCTGTAATACCAACCTTTGTTTTCTCTGTTTTTTTCTATTTTCTTATTTCCTAAGAAATGGAACTTCTAAGATGACTTGTCTCCAGGACCAGACAGAATTTTCTGCGAATGAGGTGAGTAATACATGTTTCGAAATGCGCATGCTGTACTGCTTATTTTAACACCATTTTCTTTTGAGGGAAAATTATTTACTGGATATTTAATGGCTTTCTATGGAATACAGGTGAATATTTCACAAGAAATTTGTTATTTACAAGTATACAACAAGCCTTTAGACGAGTCACATGCAAAGTACTGTAACATAAATTATTATCCTATTAATAATTTACACATGAGAAAAAAATTACTCCATTCTGATTGGCTAAGAAAAATGCAGTTTTTGGGTAACATAGTGCAGAACAGAGGTAATTCAGTGCAAAAAGAAGTAATAAACCAAGCATTCTGATTGCATGGTCATGAGGGAGCAAACAAAATCAGCAATAGCCAACCAAATGGGAGCACTGGATGGCACAATTTTTGGGTGATTGCATGATACGTGTGCATTGCTTCTGCTTAACCATGTATGTTATTGAAGTGGTACTATGACCAAAAAAAAAGATGGTCCGCCATTACCAACTTTAAAATCTTGAGAGAGCTGGATAACAATTAAAGACAAATAACATCAAAGACACACTAGCAAAGTTGATTACTTTCTCCCGTAACGTTTAAAATGATTGTTTCTTAGGAGTTGCCAGTTTTTTATTTGTTTACTTTGTTACTGGAAATTAACCAATTCACACCTCAAACACCCTAGGACGCCCCCCATTGATGAGGGTCAGTGGGTTAAGAGTGCAATGTGTGTATAAGCAGCTGCATTATATTAACATGCAGCATGGGAATTTCGGGCTTCCAGACTTTTAAACTTGTTTCGCATATATACACATGTAATAAGTTGCTTTTTTTAGATCCAACCCTCTGAGGTCCAATCAGTCAGTGTTGAACGTGAGTAATGGTGGACCATGAAATCCATAACTTCCTCATAAAGTAAACATGGGCCTTTGGATAAAACTTTAAGCTCATAATTTTGCCATTCAGGAGTTATGCAAACACACTTTCAAAATCTGAAGGAAAAAGGGAAGTTTTTTTAAATCATAGTCATCGTCGTCGGCCTCCTTCCGTCTCGTGAGACGAGGGCAGCACCAGGTTGAGTCAATTCAGGTTTCTGCACCTCCTTGTGTGGCTGTGTAGGCCAAAGCAGAAGTGGTAGTCTTTGTTGATCATAGTATCACTTAATAAGTAATCACTTGTGCAATTTGGAATAAATAAGACAGTGCTTGTAAGTTTTGTCAGTGACTGCAAATAATTAACAATTATTGGATGAGGTTGAGCATGATAGCGATGATTATCAAGGCCAAAGTTTGTGTTATCTGCAGAAGCCGAAGGCTGAGGCGGGTTAACACAAACTGAGCCTGGCCATAATTATCGCTATCATGAGAAAACCGAATCCAATTCTTGTTTTATTATGCATATTCCGGAGCTGAGCTCCACCATGACAAAACTGATCAAACTGCTGGTTAGTGTATTAGGTGACGTCAATTCTACAGATATAAAATCTATTGTCTGTAGGTATGAGGTACATGTAAGAGAAACAGAGCAAGCAAGAATTAGCTGCGTGCTTGTACAAATGTAGCCAATTAAATTTGAGCTGGTGACACCAGTGTATAATAATAATAATTATTGCACTTGCCAATTTCATTCGTCTTTAAAAAAAAATTACTGTACATGTAGTCTGCTTGTTTCTGGGCTTGTGATAGGATGTGGAAAAAAATTAAATAATTAAAGATGGTGCGGAAATTTTTGGCCATATTATGCGTAAAAGTGCAATGATTACAATGTATGAAGAAATTACACAGGATTGTGCAGAAATTTAAACAATTAATTTTATAAAACTAATAGTTGGGCCCATCCCGTACGAAAATTCTGGGCGAGACGCGGACGAGATTCGGGCCATAAAAAGTCTCGCTGATGAGCGATACACAGCGTGACGATAATCAGCCTGACAGGAGCGATAAAAATTGAACGATAAATGAGCGAGAATGGAGCGGGACATTTGTACTACTCTGACATTTGGACGATATTCTGAGTGATAAACGGGCGAGATTCAGGTCATAAAAAAACAAAAAAATCACGCTAATGAACAATACATTTTTATGGGCGTGACGTTAGTTTATGGCTTATAATTTCGGGTGTTACGAAAACTAAGACCTAAGACCTGGTCTTAGCTTTCGTAGTACGAAAACTACAACCCCGCTCTTAGTTTTTGTTAATAGCGGTAATTGCGGGAAAGAAACCCTGGAAAACTTACCGCTACTCAGAGATTTGGGCGCTGTATGTCGTTACCTCACACGATTAAGTTTAAATGTGCGACCTTGCGCGACAGAAAAAAGGTGGCATTTATTGGCACGGAAACTAAAGATAGGGTCTTTTGGATAACGAGAAACTCTGTCTGTTAACCCTTTGGTTATAGCAAAAGTCCATGTCTTGGTTGTAACCACTAAAAATGTGATACACGCATTTTTCTGTCAGCACACATCCTCCAGTTTCAAAACAAGTCCACAATTTAGCCGTAAGTCACGCAAACAGTAAACGAATGCCCGTAGATGGTCAATTTTCTTATGATGCCTGATAGGGGACTGAATAGTTTTACATGTAAGACATAAGTGATTTTCTGTAAGTTTCTCCATATTTGTCTGACTCACAAGCTTATTTCTCAGCTTATTACAATGAGGATATGAAGTATCATCTGTCACGGGGTGCCAAGTGGAGGGTGCATCGCGCTATCCTGGTACTTTGACGCATTATTTATAAGAAACATTGAAATCAGTATAAACAGAAACAAAAAAGGCCATAATTGAAACTATGCTTACTTTAATAGTGCCATTATAAATTATAAACTAGAAAATCCCCTGCCACTCCCCCCACCCCCATAGACAGTGCCACTGTTTTTTGTTTGCGTGACTTACGGCGACATTGTGGACTTGTTTTGATACTGGAAGCAGAATAACAAATGTGTATCGACAAAATAATTCTTGTATCACATTTTTAGTGGTTACAACCAAAGGGTTAACAGACTGAGTTTATCCTTATTCGAAATATCCTATCTTTAGTTTCCGTGCCAATAAGTGACATAAGTACGACCGAGACCAACTACAGTAAACATGACCCTTGTCATCATTGCGTGGACAGTCATGTAAGACAGAAACATGTTTCAGTTTAAGGTAACTTAAATACAAAGAATGTACCAGCTTTTAGCATAGAACAAAATGCGACTGAAGTCATTCAAAGTGTCCATAATAAGGTAGGCATGTTAGTAGCCACGTTTCCACAGTGATCTGTGATCAGATAGCGAGGTGTTCATTTCTAGTTTCTCATTTATTTTAAATCTTCATACATTGTTTAAAATCTATTTCGTAAAAGAGAAAATTGTTTCCAGCAATATGAATTAGAGCAAATAAATACTGTTTTGATCTGGTTGATTACTGTCCTAAATGGGAAGAAAAAGCTCTGCATCTGTGTAGAGATTCAGATATTTGTTGAAATGCACAGTTAAACTGAAACACGCGCCAAAATTAAAGCGGTTACAAATATTGAATTATCGATAGCCAAAACTCAAACATTGCTCTTCCCTCTTAAAGGTTTTCCGTCCAGCGACAAGCAATTCCTATCATTAAAAGATTATCCTCCGTTTTGGGCAAGCAGGATAATGCTGTCTTTAGGTAGCTACATGTAGATTGCTTCTCCTGAACGTGCTAAGCTATTTGAACTTAGCTCTCCGGATACGGGTGGGTATCACGCTAAATGTATCACTTGGAAAAAATATCCAGCCATATACGTATTTTAGCTCAAAATTCAGCGCGATAAAAAATGGTTTGCTCACGTTTTACCCGGGGACGGACTACACGTACAGAAATGCAGCAAATAATATAATACATTAGAACGACAGCCAGAGTTAAGTAACTGATTTGCATTTTTGAGTACTCCCTGATCTATTTCTACTAATCTTTTCTTATCGAATAACAAGTAGGGATCACTTATGTATCGAATAACAAGTGAGCAGCCTGAGTTTCACCGATAATACAGCGTGACAAATGTCTCGTTACAGCGGCGTAAATGAATAATCTGGGGTTTCACTTTTTCTCGCTCACTCACGCCACACTATCGGCGATAATCAAACCAAACTTATGTCTGGCTCAGTCGCACAAGCGCGACAAAATGGTTGTCTCGCTTTGTCTCGCTCAGTTCTTGCCTGAAAAACAGCTTTATGGCCCGAATCGGGCCCGAATCTCGCTCAGTCAGGCCACAAATTTTCGTACGGGATCCAATGTATTTACGTGCTTATGGTAAATCAGAACTCGAAATTGTGACCAATACAGGCACATTTGTGAAAATAAATAAAGCGATCAAAAATTACTTTGTTTCTGGTCATGAATTTTGTTTCAATTTGTAGGTATCGAGCTACATGTAAATATATATATATTTATAATATATAGAAATTTATGAAATACCAGGATTTCTCCTTTTACTAAAAAATCATATCTTCACCGTGCGCAGTGAACATACCACTTTTATCTTTCACATGTGAGGATATAGGTGTTGTCATGGTAACCAACACGATTAGCCAATAAAACGCGAGGTTTCTCTTCATTGTAATAATAATAATAATAATAATAATAATAATAATAATAATAAACTTGTATAGCGCCGATATCAATATAGCTATTTTCATCAGCGCTTAAAACATAAAACTACATAAAACCTACTAAAACATATTAATAAAATTATGAAAAAGCTTTCTGAAATAAAAATGTCTTGAGTGTCTTTTTAAAAGATGCTATTGAGGGGCTACTCCTGATCGCATAGGGCAGTAAATTCCATAGTTGAGGAGCAGCAACAGCAAAAGATCGATCTCCTAAAGTTGTTAAGGTCTTAAATTTCACAGGATTTAGTAGCAGTCCATCACAGTCGGAGCGTAACTTGTATTTACATGCTTCTTTAAGATTAATAATAAGTTCTTGGAGATAAAAAGGCGCTAAGCCATTGATAGCCTTATACATTAACAGTAATATCTTAAAGTCAATTCGAAATTTAACGGGCAGCCAGTGCAGATTATACAGCAGCGGTCTTACATGGCAGTACTTGGATTCCTGAAAAATTAACCTAGCTGCAGCATTTTGGACCCTCTGCAGTTTATTAAGCTGATAGGTTGGCAGGCCATAGAGCAGGCTGTTGCAATAATCGACGCGGCTTGAGACAAATGCGTGAATAAGCGACTCAGTGGACCGCCTAGAAAGATATTTTCTAATTCTTCTTATATTATACAAGTAATAAAAAGCATTTGAGCAAGTATTATTTACATGAGAATTCATTGAAAGAGTAGAACCATGCCCCCAGATTCTTAACTACCGGTATTTCCTTTGGTCTAATTACGCTGCCTCCAATTATAAGATGATCAATGTTAACCTTGGCTAGTTGTTGCTTGGTACCTATCATTAGAAATTCTGTTTTATCTTCATTGAGAAGTAGTTTGTCATTGGTCATCCAATTCCGTATATCATCCACACAATGCTGAATAGCAGTGACAGCCTCAAATTGCCCAATGCTCTTATTAATTTTGGTCTAAAGGACACATACAGCTGCGTGTCGTCAGCGTAGCAGTGAACCGTAGGGAGGTGCGCCTTGATAACGTCAAACAATTTGCTTGCATAAATCGTAAAAAGCAATGGTCCGAGGCAAGAGCCCTGCGGTACACCAAAGTCCAAATTCAAATTCTGAGATAAATTGCCTTGGACCATAACACGCTGTGATCTTCCCCTAAGGTAGGAGCTAAACCATTCAAGTGCCATCCCAGATATACCAAATTTTGAGTGAAGGCGACTAAGTAAAACATTGTGATCCACAGTGTCAAATGCCACACTAAGATCTAATAAGACCAATAGTGTAACATGCTGTTTGTTCATATTTAACAAGATATCATTTTTCACTCTCAGCAACGCTGTTTCTGTGCTATAATTCTTCCTATAAGATGACTGATTGGAAGGATAAAGATTGTTCTCGCAAATGTGGCTATGAATTTGGTTATAGACGGCTGACTCTGTCAGCTTCGAAACAAAAGTTACTAACGGGACGAACATTCTTGAAGAGTATGTCGAGGCCAGGTTTTTTAAGTAACGGTAAGACTAGAGCCTCATTCCAGGCGACAGGAAAGTGACCAGACTTTAAGGACGTATTTATCAATCTTGTAAGATACTTTTGTGCTTTAATATAATACTTCTCTACTACATTAACATTTTTATTGCAAAATTTGACTTATCACGATTTGTTTTTCATAACTTTCATATCTTGTTTCATGTTTAATACACAACATGCGTGTTTTAGCAGTTGGTGATCACTTTTTCATCATTTCGAAAATGAATAAAACAAGTTGTTTTAAATCTAGA
>NC_090870.1:65347787-65362787 GCF_036669935.1 Montipora foliosa
TTTGGCAGGCATCTGTCACTACATGCGGTGCGATTGGCTGTGGTATTTGTTGGGACGAGTTAAACCATCTTGTGAGGTAGTGTAACTCTGCGTGAGTTTCCTGTCGTAAAGGTGAGAAAACCTGTTGTTTTTCTCGTGAAAACAGTTGGCATTGTTAACTCGCTAAACACTATACAAAATGTTTTTACTTTGTTTCCGGACTTTTCTGACTTTATCTAGCTAAAACTGTCCTAGTGAAAACACAACTGCTATCTTGGTCTCCAAAATGAGAAATCTTTCAGTAATTTATGTGCCCATGTTATTCAGAATAATGCAACAAATTTGCTTACTTTGTATCCCATGTAACAGTGTTTGAATGAAACATTGATGATGTTCAAAAGTTGAACAATTTTTTGAGCATGTGCATGCAAAAAGTGAGCATGCCACGGATACTTATGTTTAATTCAAACTAAAACTATTTGGGGCAAGCTCCTTTAATAGAGATTTGGGCTAGTATTTCTAGCGATTGGATTGGGCAGAGTGTGTCGTATGAAAGACTGCTCTGTATCATAGAAAATTATTGGCTCTGATTGGCTAATGTTTAATATTTTTGAGACATTAGGGTAAAGTGTCGTAAAAGAAATACGAAAGTACAGTAATTTACTGGTCAACCACAAAACAGACAACTTTTTTGAAGGAAATCAATCGACTCACTTCATACATTAGAAGGTGCCGCTTACCAACTTTCGTGGGACGTTCTGAAGTTTTAAGTTGTTAAACTATGATACTTCTGTCAGTACTGTTGCCAAAGATAGTTTTCCTTTTTCCTAATAGTGCTATGGAAGCAATAAAACGGCGAAATAAAGACGATTTTGGAAAGGAGCCGCCATTACTCATCACCAGTCTCAAAAGAGTAGTAGTAGTTGTCCGTGAGGGACTGGTAACTTGCCAATGAATGTTCTTGCTGGATACTTATCGAGGATCACTGCATTTGTGAAGCATCTTTTATGTATTAGAGGCTATCATTTGGCGAGATGAGTACAGAAAACTTGCTATTAACTCATTAGTCTATCTTTTTCTCTTCTTCATTACATAATTGTGTAAAAAATACATCATTAAATGTGCTTGCGATTGTGTCCATTTCAAGTGTGCAAAATTAATATTTCACACATTAATTTTGTAAACAGCTCAAAACACTGTTTGTTTGCAACTAGTATGGTAGTACCTCCCTTCGAATACTGAAAATACTGTATTTTTACGTTTTAGACCAGCTTCTGTATACATAAAAATAATAAAGTTAAGGTTATGTATTTAGGGTAATTCGCGACCTTGAACTTATGCAGGTATGCAACGTTAAATAGGTGCCTGACGCTAGATGCACGGCCTCTTGCTTGTTGTTTGCTTTGAAGAACATAATTTCCAGGGGGTATAGGGGGTGTTCAACAATTTTTGGAATTTCCAGGGAGGAGGGGGGGTTACTGCATCCTCGCTTTAACGGAAAGTCCGAAGGGGGGGGGGTCCTATATGAAATTCCCTCTGTGGTGGGGGTATGGATATTTTCTGGAAGTACACATTGTATGTTACCGGTAGAACCAGTCCTCAAGTTGAATCCGTTTTTACCTAGGTTAAGTTGGTGTTCCTCATTTCAACTACAGCTGTAGGTTAAATATGCACTAGCTCAGATGATTGGAGAAACTTTTATTGGAGTCTAAATAATTAAGTTTAGAGAAAAATAGAGTCAGGTTAGGATTAAAAGATAGACGTAATTGTCTGAGAGTACCCTTGTAATTTGATGATATAAAGTATACTAAGTAAATATAATTTAACGAGGGGTGCAGAATGGGATCTCGGTTCGAAAAAGGCTATAATTCGTATTGGTTTCTTTTGGATAACAAGTAATGGTGTGTGAAACAAGGGAAATGTTAAGCCCCAAACATGAACACCATACATGTAGATAAGAATAAGATAAGTAAGAGAGTAGTAGAGCATAATTTATTTATAAAGAATATCTTGATTGACAAAATGTCTTACTTTTGACAAGATACCGAGGGTCTTGGACAGTTTGGGACAAAGTTCATTAATTAATTAATATGCTTTTTCCATGTTAGATTCATATCACAAATTGCACCTTAAAGTACTTAGTCAAGTCAACTTGTTTAATACATTCATCATCAATTTTAACGCAAAAAGACTGGTCAGGCTTAAGTTTGTTTGAGTAAAAGAGAATAAGATTAGTTTTTGAGATACTACAGTAACTGCTAAACGATTGCACTTCATCCAGTCAACAACAGATTTGAGTTCTTGATTTAAAGTTACTTCAAGTTGGTTGAGGTTTCTTATTGAGAGATAAAGGTTAGTATCATATGGTAGAGGGCTTAATTGAGGAGTTGAGCAGGTCGTTTACATATAGTGAGAATAAAAGGGGTCCTAGAATTGATCCTTGGGAAACACCACAAATTACTGGCTGAGAAATTGAGTTATACCCGGTAATTACTGTAAGAAATGTTGGACACTGACTTACCTGAACGTCAAAGAACGTTCGTAAGTCAGTGTCCAACATTTCCTATTATAATAGTAATATTATGCAAATTCCTTACTGCAATTTCAGCAAATTGAGTTATGACCGTTAACACATACATAATTATTGCAGTGGGTTAGATACGATTCAAACTGTTCAAGCACATTTCCTCTTAGGCTTTTTTCAAGTCAATGAATATACCACAACCAAATTAGTTATAATCAATGGACTGGCGAATAGGATAAGTGAATGCATAGTACATGTAGAACAGTTTTCCCTAAAACCAAACTGAAGTGGATGCAGGGGTGAGGGTCTTCAAATTTTCCAAGTATTAAATGGAGACAATGATACATAGCTTTTTCAAATATTTTACTGAAATTAGAGAGGACAGAGATGGGTCTGTAATTATCTTTATCAAGTCTAGAGCCTTTTTTTAAAGATAGGAATAATCCTTGCTAATTTCAATTTATCAGTGAAATTACCATTAGAAAAGGAGTCGTTAACTAGAAATGCCAGAGGCTCGGATATATAATCCATTAAAGTTTTTGAAACATTGACAAGCAGACTGTATGGCTTTATGGCACTCAATAACTACCAATAAAACTCCAGATTTTATGTGAGGTGACAGGAGACAGAAAGATAGATTCAGGGTTGTTACCCCTTTAAAGAAGGTAGAAAGAGGGGCTGTGCTTCCCTAAGGGAATCTCATTATCGATGA
This sequence comes from Montipora foliosa, assembly GCF_036669935.1. NCBI lineage: Eukaryota > Metazoa > Cnidaria > Anthozoa > Scleractinia > Acroporidae > Montipora > Montipora foliosa. The sequence continues at coordinate 65,351,003 of NC_090870.1, forward strand.
TCAGACTGCATGTTATCGCATGCCGCATGTGTTTTCGATGATCAGACTGCATGCTATCACAAGTGGCAGAAATAAATTCTGCGCATTTGACGTCGTCGTTGTAGGTTGGACTGAATCGTCAACTCCATTCTTTTAAAGCAAAAGCATCGACTGTGTGACATAGCGGCACCAAATTAGCACCTATTGTATATTACATTTCGCATACGCATATGTAAGTAGGTTGGCACATTATGCATGTAACATAGCGGCACCTAATTAGCACCTATTGTATACTACATTTCGCATATGCATATATAAGTAGGTTAGCACATTATGCAAGAGCAGAGAGCACACACAACCACGCGGTGTGTGTGAATAACGAGAATAAACTCTATCGACATCCGACTACATGGTGGCAGCATTTTACAAGAGTAATCGCTAGAATCAAATCGAAAGAGGCCAGCAGAAGCGAATTATGGCAACAGCAACGTCTTTTGCGTCGCCACAGATGAACTGGGACGCTCCTGATCCGATAATTGCATTCACAAGATTCAAACAAAAATGTCAGCTTATGTTCTCAAGCGTTCTCAAAGACGCCGATGACGAAGAAAAAGTGAGCTGTATTTTACTCTGGTCGGGTGAAAAAGGTCTGGATATTTACAACAGTTGGACATTCACAAAGGAGGAAGAGAGGGAAAAACCAGCCATTATTTTCGAACGGTTCGAGAATCAATTGGAGCCGAAGACGAGTCATCGAATTCACAGATACACACTACAAGGAATGCGACAAGAACAAAGCGAGCCAGTGGATGATTTTATCTCAAGATTAAAAAACCTAGCAGCAAAATGTCAATTTCGCGACAGCACCGAAGTCGAAGACAGAGTTCTAGATCAGCTTATTTGGGGGTCAAAAAACCCCGATGTCCAGAAGTCCCTCATAGGCCGAGACAAATCATTGACCCTTGCAGGCGCTATCGAGATTGCAAGAAGCCACGAGGCGACAAGTAAACATATGAAGACATTGGCAGGAAGTAGCGAAAGCCATCAAGAGGATAGAAGTGTAGATGCCATTCATAAGGAACAAGAAAGGGAATCCTGTAACAACTGCGGAAAACAACACCCGAGGAACAAATGTCCAGCCTACGGTACACTATGTCGAAAATGCGGCAAAGCTAATCATTGGCAATCTGTCTGCCGATCCAGTAAACGGAAACAATTTATCCAAGGAAGAAAGCCGGTTTTCAAAAAATCTATTCACACGATTGAAGACAGGGGCGATGAAGACGATGATGAAATTCTCACAATTAGTACAATCGAGGTTAACACCATAGAAGACACGCAACATTCGATGACACATGACACACGCGATGAAGTCTTTGCAACACTGGAAATAACCCAGCCTGAAAAGAAGCGGAAAATTAATCTCCAGTGCAAGGTGGACACAGGTGCACAGAGCAATGTTTTGCCTATCAGGCTACTTCGCATAATCGCCCCAGAGAAGTTTGATGACGAAGGAAACCTCAAACCAGAAGTACTGGAAAAGAATGAAGCCATCCTCTCAGCATACGGTGGCTCTGTAATTAAGCAGCTTGGCACTATAAACATCTTGTGCAAGTACAAAGAGAAGAAGATTAACTGCATTTTCTACGTCACGGATACTTCAGGGCCAGCTATCCTCGGTCTAAAAGCGTGCATTGCACTAAAACTAGTCTCCCTCCACTGTACGCTAGGAACAAATCAATTAAACCAGGCTGATCCAAATAGCAGCTTCAATTCTCCAGCTCAAAATCCGGGTACTTGCAAGAAAAACTCGAGTTACATTGGAAGTCATATACCACTAGAAGAGCGGCCATCAATCACAAGTAAACAAGAGCTGATGGATATGTACCCAGAATGTTTCAATGGTACAGTTGGATGTTTTGATGACTACACATACCACATCACACTGGATCCTGAAGTATCACCGGTGGTCCATGCACCCCGCAAAGTACCTATAGAGTTGAAAGACAAATTACAAGCCGAATTACGTGAGATGGAAAGCCAAGATATCATTGCGAAAGTAACCCAACCTACGGATTGGGTCAACTCCCTGGTCATTAGAGAAAAAGAAAATGGGCGACTTCGGTTATGCCTCGATCCCAAAGACCTGAATAAGGCGATCAAAAGAGAACATCATCCCATACCCACTCTAGAGGAAATCACACCCAAATTATCAGGAGCAAAGCTTTTTAGTAAGCTCGACGCTCGCAATGGCTATTGGAATGTCAAACTAGATGACGAGTCCTCGTACCTGACAACATTCAATACACCATTTGGTCGGTATCGTTTCCTCAGAATGCCGTTTGGCCTACGAATGAGTCAAGATATTTTCCAGTTCAAGATTGATGAGACGTATCGTGATTGCCTGGGAGCCATTGGTATTGCAGATGACGTCACAGTCTATGGAAAGAACGATAAAGAGCATGACTTACACCTACATGAAACCATGGAACGTACCAGACAGGCCGGCATCAAGCTCAATGACGAGAAGTGCGTTATCAAAACAAAGGAGTGCAATTTCTTTGGTATGCTCTACACACCAGACGGTGTCAAACCCAGCCCAGATAAAGTCAGAGCCATAGAAAGTTTAGAACCGCCTAAAGACAAGAAGGAGCTTCACACCTTTTTGGGGATGGCAACCTACATGAGCTCATTCATCCCCAATTTAGCTGACCACACTGCCCCCTTAAGAAACCTCTTAAAGGAGAACGTTGATTTCACATGGAATCCATCACATTCGAAAGCCTTTGAGAAGGTGAAGGCATTGATATGTACCACAACGACCTTGGCCTACTATGACAGAAAGGAACCAGTTGTCCTCCATGTTGATGCATCAATTAAGGGCTTGGGCGCAGCTCTCTTCCAAAACGACAAGCCAATAGCCTTTGCATCGAAAGTACTTACCCCTGCGGAGACCAGATATGCTAATATCGAACGGGAACTATTGGCAGTGGTATACGGCTGCGAAAAATTCCATTCGTATCTCTATGGAAGATCGTTCGTGGTTAAAACAGACCATCGTCCCCTGGAACAGATCCATAAAAAGAACCTGATGCAAGCACCTCCACGCCTTCAAAGAATGCTGTTGCGGTTACAACCTTACGACTGCGTCATTAAATATCTTCCAGGAAGAGAAATGGTTACAGCTGACGCCCTGTCACGCCTTTCGCCGTTGGATGAATTTGAAGTGTCGGACATGAATGTGAAAGTTCACCATCTAATCAGAATCACCCCAGTAAAAATGGAAGAGTTCAAAAAGGAAACTGCGAAAGATGAAACCCTGCAGCTTCTAGCCCACAAAGTTATGCAAGGTTGGCCTGACAGTGGGAAGAAAATCACTTCGGCGCTAAAACCATACTGGCCCCTACGAGATGACATATCAGTAGAAGATGGGCTGATACTTCTTGGAAGCCGTGTTATAGTACCTGAACCCTTGAGAGGCAACATCTTGCAGCAAATCCACGGAGGGCACTTTGGTATGGAAAAATGCAAGCTACGAGCCAAATCCTGTGTTTACTGGCCAGGCATATACAAAGAAATTGAAAACCTTGTAAACTCATGTTGTGTCTGCCAGAAGTACCACAATTCCCAGCAAAAGGAGCCAATGATACCAACAGAGATCCCTTCAAGACCGTGGAAAACACTGAGCGCAGACCTTTTCTACGCTCAACAGTCGTGGTTCCTCATAGTTGTCGACTATTATTCCAAGTTCCCATTTGTCAAGAAACTTCAAAACCTTACATCCGGGGCTGTTGTTAATGAAATGAAAATGCTATTCGCAGAAAATGGAATCCCAGAATCTCTTCAATGCGACAACGGCACTCAGTTTACATCCGGCGGGTTCCATCAACTGGCAAGCCAGTACGGGTTTGAAATTGTGACGTCATCTCCACATTACCCACGTGGCCATGGGTTCGTTGAACGTCAAGTCCAAACGGTTAAGAAGACGATCCTGAAATGCAGAGAGACTAAAGAAGACATAGATCTAGCCCTGCTGGCTCTACGAACAACGCCCCTGAGTTCCAATATACCGTCACCAGCTGAATTACTGAATGGCCGAGTATTTAAATCCACACTTCCTGGTAAGATCCAGCCATCAAAGAACCAAGAGGAAGTTAGAAATTGGCTCAAAGCGAGACAAGACAATCAATGCCACTATTACAACAGACACACCAAGGAGCTCCCTGAATTACACAGAGACCAAGCTATCTATGTACAAGACCCTGTGAGAAAGACATGGAATCCTGCTAGGGTCATAGATCGGGGAGAGACACCCCGCTCATATCTCATAGAAACTGGAACTGGTGCCCAATTGCGAAGGAATAGAATCCATCTTAGACCGAATAATGCTTCCAACAATTCGGCAAACAACTCTTCGGACTCCGTGTCCCAAAGAAGCATGACTGCACAATATTCAAGCGCCATTCTACGAGAATCCACCGCGGCAGGCAATTCAGCAAATGACCCATCAAGTGGCAAGTTGACTATACAGCCCTCAAGCTCCAACCCACAATGCTCTAGTGTAACAGGAGAAGCCGAGAAAGGACCAAGAAAATCCCGCGCGGGACGTGAAATCCGGGCACCGGAAAGACTTAATCTCTGACGCTTGCTTTAATAGTTGATATTAGTATGATACATAAACACTAGACAGAAAATCCCTATATTGTTACCAGTTTTATTCGTTTTCAACATATGTACAAGATATATTGGCCCGAATGAAGATATTGTGTTTTGTTTGTTTTCCATTTTATTAATATAGTTTTAAGAGAAGGGGATGTGACATAGCGGCACCAAATTAGCACCTATTGTATATTACATTTCGCATACGCATATGTAAGTAGGTTGGCACATTATGCATGTAACATAGCGGCACCTAATTAGCACCTATTGTATACTACATTTCGCATATGCATATATAAGTAGGTTAGCACATTATGCAAGAGCAGAGAGCACACACAACCACGCGGTGTGTGTGAATAACGAGAATAAACTCTATCGACATCCGACTACAGACTGTTACTTGTGAATGGGGGTCCCTCTTTTGCTATTATGTATTCAGAATTGTTGAATTTGACTTCAAGCTCTTGCCAGAGCTCTTTCCGTTGGGCTGTTTCGTGTCTGGCCAAAACTTCTGGAAGTACAGTGTACTTCTTGCTGCGTTGCTGCTAAGTTGTACACTTTCCTTTTCTTGCTTGTTAGTGCATCCTCTTGATGTGGTGCAGGGATGGCAGAGTGGTGAGAGCACTGGCCTCCCACCAATGTGACCCAGGTTTGATTCCCAGACTTGGTACGTCATGTGGGTTGAGTTTGTTGGTTCTCTACTCTGCACTGAGAGGTTAAATTTTCTCCCTGTACTCCAGACTCCAGTTTTCCCCTCTCCTGAAAAACCATTTAACCTTTGGCTTGATTGTGTTAATAGTGTTAATTTCAGTTTACAGTGTCCCCAATAATATTAGTGCTCCAGCACTAGAATGACTTGACACTTAAAATAAAGTTCCTTTCCTTTTTCTTTATCTCGGGCTGAGATTTACTCGCTGTATTAGAATGCGAAGCCTGGCTCTTTATAAGAAAATAATTGATATGACAAGACAATACAAGTGTAATGACTTAAAACTGGGATTTAATTCACTGGTAGTTTTAACAATTATTTTATTACCTTAAACACAAAAAAGGCTCTTACATGTAATCCGGATTGCTTTATTTGTTTATATAGGCAACCTGCTCTGCAAATTTCATAAATTAATCCTAACCTTTAAGGTGATTCCCTCGTTTTGCACCGCGCATCTCATACTGCGCCTAATGTTGCGACTTCGGAGATTGCAGGGTTTCATGTCGGCCATCTGAAGAGAGGCAACACAGGCCGCTTTTGCTGTTCAAGAGGTTTTAGGTGCCATCATGACAATTCTTCTAGGTTAAGAAGGTGTTGTTTTGGAACTCACCCCAGTCCTTTCGTGGAAAAAGATCATTTTGAAGTCGAAATTGCCACTTTGCCATTTATTTATTATCGTGTTCGAAGAAACGAGCATGGTGACCCCCCAATTTAAATGGTTTTATTTACTCGTAATAGGTACACGGAAAACATATTTTAAGGATGGCGCCTATTTGTTATTGCACATGCGTTCTGCGCATCTCGTGATACTTGGGTTTCCTATCAGTGATGCGTACTAATACAGGGATATTTTTGCACGTGGTTTAAAACTACCCAGAGAAAGTAGATCTTAGTAAGTACTCTTGGTATCCAAAAAGAAAATTGGGGGTAACCATGTATTTTTGACAGATAATTAAGCTTCAGATTGAGAGAGAACGCCATACATTGCTTTATATTTTATTAAGCTTTTTACAAATTAATATTATTCATCAGTTATCTCTGAAAAATGCGTGGTTACCCCCTATTTTCTTTTTGCATTTCAATAACACTTGTTAAGATCTCTGTTTCCTGCATAATCATAAACCGGGGCAAAAATACCGTCCTTAATTAAGGAGAAAAAAAGTTGGATAGCAGAAGTTGTAGTATTTATGATGTGAAACTGCATTTGGGGCCCTGCAGACACTGAGTACAAGGTGATGACTGTAGCGGTCCAATTTGCTTACATTTCTTTGCAAGATTGAGCAATTTGAAATCACTTTACTTAAAGATTATAGCCCGGACAAACAAGCAGGTTCAAGTTTTCAGTAATATTTAGTGGCTAATTTTGCTACATAACAAAAATTTTTCCGGTTGAACTAGTATCGGCAAAAAATACTAACAATAAAGGGCATACAGCGCGAAAACAAGCATGGTTACCCCATCTTTTTACTGCATTCTTTAAATGTCTTGTGCCAAGTTTTAAAAAAATCTGGATAGTACATCTTTTTTATGGGAATTACATGTACCTTAAGTTGGAGGCACTGTGTGAGTGACAGAAATGTCCTCATTGACATCTTACTCTACTTACAGTCATCAATTTGGCTTGCCATCTTAATCCTAACCTTTGCTGGGTTGTCATTGGGGACAATAATAACATTTAATTGTTGCTTCTCTGGTAGTAATTGCAGACGTCTTGTTGTTTAGTATGTATTTCTTTGTTTTTAAAGGTTGTTACACTTTAAATAAAAAATTGCATGCCGTGCCAGAGTATTACTTAGTTGTTTGCTGGTAAATTGTAATCAACTTTATGTTTCATCTACCTGTTGTCACATATACATGTAGTTCCATTAGTTCCTTGTCACCATCATACTTTTAATGGCCAATCAGTTGCAGACGGTGTGTAGGTAAAGTTAAATAGTCGTTGTGTTCCTGGCTCCCCTGAATACTTGTATTTAATGTACAAAGTATAAATTTTGAGGCAGGGTTGGGAATTTCCCAATTTTATGAGATTCCTCCCTTCATAACTGAGAGAAATCTACAGCTCATTTCACAGAGGTAATTCATATACATTTGTACAGTTTGTAAAAAATCTCAACCATTTACATGTAAGTCCATGTATAGTCACGGTTAATTTGTTGACAGTGTTCCTCACTACATTACTTAGGTTTTCCCAGATATCTTTACGAGACGGGAAGTTCAAGCCTTTGTTGTTCATTGTACCTTCATGGATGATGGATGTAAATGGAAGGGAGAAGTTAAGTACTTTGAGGTGAGCATCTGGATAACCATAAGTCAATAATGGGGGACACAGTTCCTCGGGACAGTTAACAAAAACGTTATGAAAATAGGGAAAAACATAGTTTATGTACAGTACTGTAAATCAAGCAACATCAACCTATTTCACGACAACTGAGGCAAGTTCACTGTGCCCCCTTCCCCCTCCAACAATGTAACTTGTTAAAAGCAAACATTTGATTTAATATAATTTATAGCCGTAGAAAAGGGTTTATCAAGTGGGTTTATATGGCAAATTGAAACTGACGTTTCAAACATTAGCCCTTTGCAAAGGGCAATTCACCTCACAGTTCACTCTGAAGAATGGCCAAGACTCGAAATGTCGGTTTTCACATTTCTCTATGGTGGTCAATTTACCATGTCATCCCAGATCATCATAAACCCTTTTCTGTGTTTCGCGTCTGCACTGATGCAGCACTACAGTTTCCCCTTTATCCATTTTGAGTTACAGCTGTATACAGCCAGTTTGGGATGTACAGTACATTGTCTTTTTGGGGGAATGGGGAGCATAGATCTACAGAGATCTGTAGGGACATAGATCTTTCAGTACCTCCATTGAAGCAGGTGGCCATATTGGATATTCCCTTTTTTAAAAGACTAGAAGTCAAAAGGTACATGTATACTGTACATGAAAGTAGCCATTTTAGTTCTGCCTCTGAGAGACTTCACACATATTATACATGTAAATAACAAGAGGCTATGGGTAGCCTACACTTAATTCTTCAAAGGAATTTGAGCTGATTTCCTTTAAAACCCAGTATTTCAGTGATTTATGTTACATGTATGTTGGTCAATATCGTTAAATTCCATAGTCCGTATTCCGAAGTCCACATTCCATGACCCAATCATTATGGTTAAGTGCGATTGTAGAATAGGGAAGATATCGTTGATGTCACCTATTGTCCGTCCGTGGTTTAGTGATGATCGCAATTGCCTCTGAAAGAGGAGATCCTACTAGGGCTGCAGCCAAATTGCGACCCTCCCAAAAAAAGAATTTTTTAAAAAAGTTTGATGTCCAAAAATGGAGTCGAATCCTATACAAATTTTATAATGATAAATAGAAATAATAATGTTATATAATATTTATAATATAAATAATCCTTCCAGCCCAAAGAACATGATGAGTGGGGTGAGGCTGTTATTTCTCTTTATTTAAATCTACATCTTGGTCAGTATACTGTCCTGGGTTTTTGCTCAGTCGTTAGTTGTTTTATACCTGTGTTTCACATCAAGTGTTAATCTAAGTCTGCAACCTGACGGTTGGGCAAAGTGTGATCATAAAGTGACGTATGTGTAAAGAGCGAAAATTGTTATGATGCACATTATTTAATTGGAATGGAATCATGACTGGTAAACAGATTGTATGGGTTGTGGTTATAGATTTTTCCTGGGCTGTAATGAAAAGTTTCAATAACTAACTAAAGGTGATTGACTAGACATTGATTTTTGATAGCCTTAATAACTTCGGTCAAAGAACAAAGTGTAGAATTCAGCTCTGACTCATCTTTTTTTTTTTTAATTTGTTTTTGGTGTCGCAATTTGGCTGTGCATATGTAAGATTTCTTTACCTCTTAGATACACTCTTCAGAAAAGGCATCACAAGTAGAATTCGAAGTCAGTATCTCTTCATTCGAAGGCAACAACGATGTCCACTGAACTACTGCAGACTACGGGACAAATTAACGGGGAAATGTGAATTGGAAACAAGTTTTTGAGTTTTCGTAACACAGAATGCCATATCCGGTTATCATGTCACTTGGTAACACATCTTTGCGGGCTAATTACATACTTAATTTGTAATTCTCCTGGTATTGTTAAGAAAAGGTGTTAAATAATTTTAAGTACCATCGTAGAAACTTGTAAAGCATCTGTTTACTGGTTTTGATTGTAATCGATACTGTTAACGACAGTTTTAAATGTAAACAACTATTCTAAAATTTTAACGCTATCATTGGGTCACAGAATGTGGACTTTAGACTTCGGACTACGGAATAGAAACTGGATATTGACCAAGATATTGTAACAAAAAATAAAAAAAAAACCACTGAAACACTGTGCTTCGAACAAAGTGTGGCCTCTGACTCTCTTGTTTGCGGTAGAGGGACTTTTCAAAGAAAGAACCCAAAGTAAACTTCAGACTTGATAGCTCCTCATTTAGAGGCACTCCTGATGACAGCTAGACCACGAAAGGGTCCACGGCAGGCCATGTGGGATAAATGATTATTTATTAAAGAATTGTGTGTGTGTGACCAGAAACAAGTTTTGTGTTTTTGTTGAACGCAATGCCATATCTGGTTATGCATTATGACTCTCTAACATCTTTCACTGGGCTAATATTCTCCTGGTATTGTTCAGAAAAATCATTAAATATTTTTAAATACCATCATAGAAACTTGTAAAGCACTCCTTTACTGGTTTTGGTTGGAATCAATGCCATTAACAACATAGCTTGTTCCAGGCTCCCAGACAGTTGGGAAAGCGAAAAAAAATCATGCAAAAAACAAATGGGGGCTTGGGCCTTGCCTCAAGCCAATCCTCACCACTTGTTTTTTGCAAGCAGTTTTTTTCGCTTTCGTGAGTATCTGGGAACCTGGAACAGGCTATTAACAATAGTTTTAAATGTAACCAACTATTTTATGATTGCACTTACCGGTAACCCTATCATTTGGTCACGGAATGTGGATTTCGGACTTCGGACTACAGAATTGAAACTGGATATTGACCAAGATACTGTAAGAAAAACACCGAAATACTTAAGCAGAAGGATTCATTTCCAAGTTCCCAGTTTTTATTATATTGTTATGTTCTTGGTTCAATACATAGGCTCACACTAACAGTTGCGAGTATGTGAAAGTCACTTGTGTACATCCTGAGTGTGGTGCAATGGTAAAAAAAGCCTCACTTCCTGAACATCTGGAAAAGGAATGCGTGTTTCGTTTAGTGACATGTGAACTTTGTCATTCCCAAATAATCCTTGACAGGATGATGGTATGATGTAATGAAATTTATCATGTTACATAAAATTAATTATTATTCACTGAATTGAATTTCTTTTTGGTGGGATATTTGAACTGCTTTTGCTCAAAGTAATGACGTGAATGTTCTTTGAGTTTTTCAAAGGAGCCTTGCTCTTGAAATTAGCTGTGACGTTAATTCAAAGGTCAAGTTAGACTTTGAAACTCTAACAACAGTAAAGTGCCTGTGCTGACTATGGTGTGCTAAATGTAGATACAGTGTAGGTATTGTATACCTTCCCCTTGAGCTCTGAGTGCCAATCTCTTTTAAGCACTTGCACCTCCTTTTTTAGCCTCTTTTGCTTTAGAAACTTGACTGGTCTTGGTTTATGTTAGGTGGTTCTTTTCTTACCCTTGACAAACGTCTACCTGACTCGGCTTTAAAAGATGAACCTAATAAGACCAAGTGTAGATCGGTTATCCAGGTAGATGCCAATGCAGGAGTAACTTTATCACAATCTTAACAACTTAATGTACAGAGAAATCTTGCCTTTTATGAAAGTATTGTTATTATGATGGGAGTTAACCTAACGTACATACAGTCATGTATTGTAAACAATGATTGTCATGCTCTGAAGTGCCAACATATATCTTCTCTGAAAACAGTTAACTTGTTTTTATGTGCTCACCATGCATTGTCAGCATGATTACAAGTCATAATGATAACATTATTTACCTGATTCTCTTGGTCCTTATTTTTTTACAGCAACATCATGAAACAGAATGTCCAGCTTATTCAGTTGGCTGTGACAAATGCAGTAAGGAAGGAATTCCTCGTAGTAAGGTAAGGTTCTAGTCTCACTGTTACTGAAGTGGTTGAGTATGAGTCACAGGGTCCTGAAACACCTAATATTTTTCATATCTATGGTCAGCGGTCGGCCAAGATGGCGGACGTGAAATTTACAGCTCCGTTCCAAATCTTTCTTCTTGGCTTACTTTTCGCCTATCTTTCATCAACAATGCATATGGATGTTCCCTTAAGTGATCATTTACCAACTGGATGCTATTATGGCTTGAGTTTTGCGCCAAATCGACCCATTAGTGCTGGATTTGTGGGCCTCCTCAAAACTCGCTGCTTCAGTTCCGTACTCAATACTTCCCACGAAAGCAG
>NC_090870.1:65367787-65392787 GCF_036669935.1 Montipora foliosa
ATCTGTATTCCGCGCAGGCTCTATGTTAGCCTGTGCAGCTGACGGGTTTTGTCCGAGCGAACGAACACTCAGTAAAGCCGAGCGAACAAGCGGCGATGACGTATCGCGCTTGTTTGTTCGGCCTCGACGATTGTTCATTCGCTCGGACAAAACCGCCAACTACTCAGGCTAGCTCGTAGTGACATACTTTTAGCTACGTGTAGTGAATTCCAAACACCTGGGCACGCAACATAAGCGATTGTTATATTTTACAGGTCCTCAGCCAAAAGGAAAAGAAAGAACATTTGACGAAGGACAACATCCATCACAATATTCTCCTCCTTCAGTTTGCTGTTCGTGTCAGCAGAGAAATTGAATCTGTCCTGAGCGCTGATCCTAGAATTGTCTCCCGGAGACAACAACTATTTGTGAACTACGACAATGTCATTCAAGATATCCTTAACCAGATGCAAGTACATTCAGAGACAGGGAGAACTCTTCAAGAAAAACTGCGAGAACACAGTGAGAGGATTACATCGTTGGAAAGAAAGGTGGCGACAGCGAATACATCAGCTGGGTCTGGTGGGGCATCTGCTCAACGTGTTTCTGAGGGTGAAGGCAGCGCAATCAGTGCTGATATCACAAGAAGAGTGATAAATCTAGAGAACAAAACTGCAGACCACGAAGTACTTATGGTGGAAAACAATCGCACCGCGATGGAAACAAGTCGAGAAGCTGCCAATCTTAGGAGACAGCTTGATACTGTGCAGGATACTGTGCAGGAGACTACACGGAGGACAGAGCGAAGGATGGAGTCCATTGAGCACTCACTGGCTCTGAGGAACGTCACCGTTGCTGATCTAGAAGAGTTTGTGCGCCAGCAAGAGTTTTCAAACTACGACGGCCAGTTGACGTGGAAGATTACCGAATTTGCTCGAAAACGAAATGAAGCCGTGAGTGGCCAACAGGTGTCTTTCTACAGCCCGTGCTTCTTCACCAGTCGCTATGGATACAAAATGTGCGCACGGATCTATTTGAATGGAGACGGCATGGGGCGAGGCTCACACATCTCGGTTTTCTTTGTTGTCATGCGCGGGCAATACGATGCGTTGCTCCGGTGGCCATTCAGACAGAAGGTGACCTTCATGCTGTTGGATCAAGACAATGTAGAACACGTGATTGATGCCTTCAGACCTGATCCAAGCAGCTCATCCTTCCAGAGACCAAGAAGAGAAACAAACATCGCCAGTGGTTGCCCCATGTTCTGTTCCATCGCGGAACTGAATAATCATGCATATGTGCGTGACGACACCATGTTTTTGAAAGTCATCGTGGATACCTCGGATTTGTAGGAAAGGTTGGCCTGAGTGGAATGTGCGAAAAATGGGAATTGAGATTTGGAAGCAGACGCGTGCAAGATCCGCCATTCCTGACCCTGTTGCGTCCTCGGCGCCTTTCTCGCGCGCCTAATCAGGCTATAAACGGGTCTTTGCTTGCTTGAACCAGTGCTTTCAACCAGTGATTTTCCCGTAGGCCTGTAGCCTGACTGAACTCAACGAGTTGTTGCTAATGGCTGTATGGTTTCTAAGGAACCCGGATTGCATGTGTGTCGTTGAGACCCAAGCCTGTTAACTGACGGCCTTTTAGTTCTTTTTGAATACAAAAAACGATGAAATCTGGCGTCTTGATCAAGACCTGACAAAAAAAGTTGACTAGACAAATTTATGAAGTAACTCATTCATCCACTAACTCGGTTGTGTGAGACATGATTTTGTAATTTACCGAGGTTACCTGCAGTTTAATTTACGCTGCCTTGCAAGGGTTCGCGCTCACACTAGAAGAAGCAGTAATAAGTGGGGGATTTCTTCGACATGGAAATTGTATGCAAGACTGGTTGCATTTGCAATTCTTGTGTGAACGGTGTTACAATTTGACTTAATTCTCTGGTTGTAATATCTTCCCGCAGAGATAGAGCTTTTGATGAACCCTTTCCAAGGGTTTTTTGACAAACCAAAACTGAACCTGCGTTTCTATGAGTTCGGTTGTGAACAGTTTTTTTTCCAGTTTCTTTCAGATAGTTGAAAATTAAATCTTTGTTGATTGGCTTTTGTGATTCAAAGTAATTTATTCGAAAGCGTATGTTAGACTAGTGCAAGTGTTTTTTTTCATTCTCGGCGTAGAGTTGATTCTTTGGGGGGAAGGGGGGGGGGGGGGGGCTTTGAAGACTGTTACTTTCACCCTATAAGCTGGACGTTGAATTTATGAAATAAAGTATCAATGAGAATGTAGTACTGTAGTATTTCACGCACGAAAACTATGAAATACGGAAGTGCCGACCGATATCTACACGATCACTAGCCGGGTGTTTTTACAGTGGCATTCCAAAGGACATTGTATGAGGTCCCCCCCCCCCCCCCCACCCCCAACACACACACACACGCACACACCAGGCAAATAAGACATCAAATCTGTGAATTGAATGACGCCAGCTGTTTGTCCTACCCTCAAGTCTGTGAAATTCTGGTGATTTCTGGTCAGCAAGTTTTTTTTTTCTGGCAACCTCGTGGGCAGGATATCTTTTTCCCTCCTAAATGCTCTGCAGGATATTTTTTTTTTCTCTCATTTCTCTGCAGTATTTTTTTTTCCTCAAAAAAGTGTCGTGTTTACATTTACATTGTGGTTATTGCAGTAATAGTTCTAATAATTATGGAGCTGCAAAGCCTTAAAATGTTGTAAGCTATACAAAATCATTCTTGTATAGCTACATGTTTTCGGAATGTCATTCTTTAGAATCATTTAATATTACCTAATAACAATATTCTAATGTTATAAAGTGATGCTCCACAGGTAGATTTGAAAATGTTTAGCTTCTTAATTTAACAAAATAGCTAAAAATAGCAAAAAGCAGTTCAGAAATGCTCATAGCATGGTAATTGCTGCTAGAATCATTAGTGACAATTTAAAAGTGGACTGAAATCTCCAAAACAAATGTGAAAGCAGAATTAAAGTCAATTGATCACGCTCTAATTTGTTATATGTTGTCTTACATTATATAAGACATTGCAAAAACCTTATATTTCAATAGAAAGTAATTACATGAAAATGCTTCATTTGAAAAGGTTAAAAACGAACAAATTATTTTTCTTTGTCTAATAAAACTTGATTCTTCAAATAGAAAACTTTACCTCCATTACTGCTTGTGATGAGCCAACGAGTTTGGATACAGTGCGAGCCAGCAAGCCAGAAATCCCTGACCCAATAACCGCAAGCTACCTAAGGAACTGTAGGCTAACTGTAGTGCTAACTAGGCTAGCCAATGTGTAATTTAGGCTAAACGTAATGGCTTGCATGACTCCTATGACTTGGAGCCATGTGAACCGAGCAAGCAAGAAGTCCCTTATCCCATTATAAGGGCAAACCGCAAGCTACCTAAGCTAACTGTAGGCCAACCGGTGTGACGTTTAGGCTAACGAGAGTGTTATTTAGGCCAATCAATGTGTTATTTTAATAGGCTAACCAGAGTGGCTCGCTCCCTTGCAGATTATCCGGAATGGTTGGAGTTTTGCTGGGATTTTGTAAAACCTCCCAAGAATGATGAAATAGCTTTGCAACTTTTTTTTCTTGCTTGCAGCAGTGCAAGAATTTTTTTCCATTTCATTGGTGCTGCATGCAATTTTTGTCTTCCAACAAGCGCTTGCAGGAATTTTCGCGATTTTGCAAAAATTTTATACATTGAAGCATTTTAATTACGCGTTTTTGAGTAATACACAATTTAATAATAAATTGGCGGTACTACTTCCCTACCAGTTGATACACCCTATATTCCCGCCCTCTCTCATCCTTTCAAGACATGAACCCGTCCCTCCCCTGTGCGCTGGTGAAAAAGTTATGCTGTGACATTTCCACCAACCAAGTTGCATCTATTGGTTTCAAAACCGATAGCTTAATGGTCGACATTCGTAAACAAGAGGGTTTGGAAATTCCAGTAGAGGAGACATCTTCAAGGAACATGGAAGCTATTGGGCCAGTTAATGGACACTGTGCCACCTGGAGAGGAAACAGAAAGCAGTAGCGATGAGGATGTCCAAGACATTGCCTCAGAACATTAAAAAAAAATGATTTGTAAACGTTTTGCACGACATTTGATGTGACGCACCGTGACTTGTGGCGAGAGTACTAGCAATTCAGTTCCATCTTGTTCTCACTGAACAATCCGGGCGAAATATAATCGATTACTTCGACCCTCTCACATACTGAAAATGAAGCGTAAATGACTTAGGAAGCACCGCACCGACACACCGTAACTGTTACTTCGAGCAGCGCTCGCTAATAGCGCGTGTAAAACGTGTGACGCTCGGTGACAAATGGCAAGATGTTTTTCCATAATTATGTTCACGTGATCTCTTGTTCTTCGGCCATTTTCTTCTACGTTATCATTATCCAGGAGTTACTTGCGGGCATTTGGTGTGAAAACGTCATCATTTCCGTATTATTCCGTCCGCGCTTGCAGCTTTCTAGTAGAGGTTTTTCCTAGTACCACACACAACATATGTATAGCTATATCACTTTAACTCTATATATGCGCAAGCTACAATGATCCCTGCGGGGGAAAAGAGCTGGTCGCAAATCCTGTTGCGGAGAGTACAAAATAGTCAGCAAGATGTGTTGTCAACGTCTTTGAAGGTGAAGAAATTTACGAGTAGAATTTCAGTTCTATGTAAACTGAGTCGTTTTATAAAATAGATAATTGGGTCTCGTATTACATTAGTCTTAGTATTTTTAGTTTTTGGATTAATTTTTAGTGTGAACAAATACGCCCTCTGTTGAAACCAGCTTACTTGTTGGGACAGCACCTTTATTTTTTTGAGAGCATTACCTACTATTTATTTATATACTTACTATAGAGTGTTTTCACGTAACATCACGGCGGCCATGTTGGTGTAGCTAAACAATGGAACAGCGGCCATGTTGGTGTACCCAACTAATCCTCCAGGAGTTGAGCTCCATTATTATGCAAACGTTTTCTTTTGTTTCGGTGGAAAAACAAGGTTACTATTCTTTTAAGAATTTCTGACCCCTTTCCCAAAAGTGGAGGTAACATTTGCCCTAACTTCCGTTCAATTGGACTCTCCCGGGTGAGCACACAATATATTGGACTATTACAAACATTGAATAGCATTAAAAAAAGTATTGCTATAAAAAGTAGTATATGAAGTCTTTTTAACATATTAACTATCAAGTAACTCAATTGCACTACAGAAGTTTAAAGCCCTGTACTTCGTTGGTGTAGCCTCGCGCAAGAAACATCGCTGGAGATTTCAATCACAGTTGAGGTTTATCATAGTACCCGTTGTTGCGTCAGCTTAAAGAGCATCAAGTGAGCCTGCTGAGCGATATTGCTCGAGAAATGCTTCGTTTCTAAAAGCCACTGTTGAGTTTAATTCGAAGCCTTTGGTGGTAGTAAGCGTCCAAACGTTGGAAGGCTGCTGTTCAGATTGTTTCTCGCACTTGCAGTTAAATTTATCAACAAGAGCCTGTAACTCTTTTTGAAATTTTGGATGTCTGAATGCACAAAGAAAAGGATTTAAGCACGAGTTGAGAGAGAGCAACACTACAGGAAGCCATGACAACATGATGAAATAAAACCGCAGCTCTTTAAGTGTGTCAACTTTAAAAGCTTCAGCGAGTTCACTGTACCGGTACACAAACAGCAAAGTACAAACCATCGGGATTATAAAGAACAGAAAGTTAGTAAAAACCATCAGAGAAATATTTTTAGCTAAGGTGGCTTTTCGCTTAACACCTGCGCTAATTTCCGTTTTCTTGACGTAAACAAAGAGGTGGAAGTACAACGCAAAGCTTACAAGGTAAAAGACAACAAGTGAGCAGGTTACAGCAAGACCTGTCATAGAAGTGTCCCAAATCTCCGGTCCATCCGTGAATGGCATCATACAAGTGAACTCGCCATGATACCTCAAACCACCAACTTGAAAGACAGCCAAAAGTGAATAACCAATAGCAACGCACCAGATTCCTGCCAAACACAGGAGCGCTACCGACTTCCTCAGTCTCAACTCGGGCTTCATGCAGTGCACAATCGACAAGTAACGCTCCAATGTTGCTAAGAATGAAGTTGACACTGAAGTTATTTGAGCTGTTGTAAAAATAGCACCCATGACTGTACAGTATGAATTGACAAACACATCTATATCGGGGTATTTCTCTGTGTTCACGATAAATTCATACACAGTGAACCTGCCAAGCAAGATCGAGTACACGCCCATCATAGCGTCACAGAAGCCAATATTCCCAATGAAAATAAAGGATGTGCTTTTTCGCAATGATATTGAGCCGAAGCAAATGAAGACTACTAAAACATTTAGCATAAGCGCGATGACACCGAACATGTACTCAACGTAGAACAGTTTTCTTGGGAGTGTGTTGAGCGTCCGGTCATACGGCATGCTTATCTCCACAGATTGACAGTTTTCTTTCTCGCAGATACACTGAGGAGAGAACCCTTTTTCAGTAAAAAAGAGGGATTTTCCGTACTTGATTTCTTCTGCAAATTCATATTCTTCGGCATCCACTCTGCAAAACAGTTCACTTTCATTTAAACTTGACAGGAACTCGGTATTGATTAAGTTACATTCCCCGCATTGAGCATTCCACTTTATACCAAGAACTTTTATCAGACTGTCCAGACGAAAGAGATTGCTGCCTGGGAAGTACAGAGGATTTCCTTCAAAGTTGACTGATTCCAGGGACGGGAAGGTAGGGGAGATGTTACCCTCCCACTCTCTAAGGCTGTTGAAGGATAGGTCTCTGCCAGAAACAAAAATTAACAGAAAGTTTTTGAGTGACAATTATTTACATTTTTCCGGTTACATTTTGCGTTGTCTTTTACCTTGAGACATGAAACATTTCGTGGAAGTCTGCCTTGATAATTGCGTGTAAATATAGTTAATTCTTGAGGCAAATGTAGTTGTGACAAATTCGAAGAAAAGACTTTTTAGGCCGAAATGCGTTCTGATTCGAGTCTGACCAAGAGAGTATGAAGGTAAGAGAGGTAATCCCTCATATTGGCCCTATTCCCATCGTAATCCCTCTTACGAGATCCGGTATCCCGACGAGCGTTAACTGATAGCCAATCATATGTCCCCATTTTTACCAATGATGACAGCTGAGCGAATTCCCACGCAGTGATTCGCGTTTTTCGCGAAAATGGGGACATATGGTTGGCTATCAGACAACCCTCGTGGGAATACCGGATCTCGCAGGAGATCTAAAAATAACTTAAGAGGGATTACGATGGGAATAGGGCAAATATGAGGGATTACCTCTCTTACCTTCATGCTCTCTTGGTCTGACCTTTTACGCGTTCAAAATGGCGGTCCTTTAACAAAGAGCTTTCACACACAAAAAGGACGCCTTTAAAACATTTTCTTGTAACCTTCCCCTTCTCTCCGAAAAATAGAGAATCGAAAATGGTTTTATTTTCGAAGATATTTGTTCAAAAAGCGTGACCTGGTACATTAATCAAGTATGAAATCTTGCCTTCTTTTGTCTTTTTAACCATTTCCTCTCTCAATAAATCCTCTGTTCTATCCATGTTTTATTCGGACATAACATAATCTTTTTAGGAAGTTGCTCACTTTTAACCTCTTATTGTGAACTTACGCGACAATGCATGGAAAAGGAAATAAAAGAAGGTGTATTACAAAAGGTGTATGGAGAAATTATTTCTTATGCTACCTGAATTTAATCCAACCATTCGCAGGAGCTAAGCAAGTGGGGCCTCTGTCTCCACTAATTCCTTGAATTAACCCTTTCCCGAGTAAATATATTTTCAGGAACATGTTTTTTTCCCGCGAAAATTATCACAATTCCCTTGACGCTGAGATAGCTCTGTTCAAGAGAAAATGAGGGGACAGAGAGGGAGGCTAAAGGCGTTGGCCGGGATATGTTATGTCCACGAAAGTTATTTTTAGACGAGCAGAAGTCTTTGTTCTAGCGGAAGTCTGTCTCCTGAGACGTCCGCATGCAGTCTTGCCTCGCTCTCAGGTTCTTAGTGAAAAGAGAAAATGATGGCGCACGTGGAAGGCTGATGAATATATATTTTCTTTCAAACATCGGACCGAGGTTGGCCTGCATGCGGACGTCTCGGAAGACTTCCGCTCGTCTAAAAATAACTTTCGTGGACATGACATATCCCAAGGGCTGGACCGGGAGCCTCCTTCTCTGTCCCCTCATTTTCTCTTGCTCTGTTTTGGTTGGCTTTTACAACAGTGGGCGCGCTGAATCTCCCAAGGAAGGCGTTCTATAAATAAATCTACTCGGGAAAGGGTTGTCTCCTTGGCCAAGTAAAGGAGATAGAGGCTTCCCTTGATTAGTTTCTGCCATTCACTAATGAAATAAACACTTACAAGCAAAGAAGATGGGGCAGTAATGGAAACGAGGTTTCGTTTAGGTTCTCAATGTTGTTGCCTGAAAGCAGCCTAAGATAGAAGAAAAACAAAGCAAGTCAGTACAGTAATTAATCTTGACAAGCACAGTTAATAAAAGTATTATGATGTTAATTTTATTCGAATCACTGTCATTAATGATACTTTTTTCTGTTTTGCTAGAAACTCAACTCTATGCGCATGCGTTGCCAAGATAAGGGGCAGAGGGCGCAATGGGGAGGTAAGGCTAACAATGAAATTTCAATAGGCCATTTTCGAAATATGAAATTTTCAGCTTGATAGTGAGACAGTGAGGACAAAAACAATAGACACACATTGGAATGAACGTGATAAAAAATTTCATATCATCCACTTTCCTTTGTCTTTGTCCTTTAAACCTGTCTTTCAAGCTGAATTTTAATATATCGAAAAAGGGCTATTGTTTAGTTTTTGGAGTTTGATTTCGTCTGTTTTTCTTGTCTTGAGTAATAGCACTACGTACGTTTTGCGCAATACGTTCCCTTGTAATACTGCCACCTGTTTTGTGTGGTTTTGGCATAAAAAGGTTGATCACATTTCAGCCTGCGAGCAAGCTCTCTTGAGGAGGTTGGAGTGGGGGAGGAGAGAGGGGGAAACTTTCCTCTCTTTCCTCCCCCAACCCCCACCCCCCCGGGAGAGCTTTACCTCGGGCTAATCACCCAGTTTTGGTCTAAATATCTTCACTAAATCCGATGGCTGTATAATAGTTATCGTTTTACAAATGTTTTATAAATTGTTTACTTACAAAGCCAAAATGTTTGTACTTTTATTGAGTACAAAATAAGGAACTTCAACAAGCCCGTTCCTCGACAAATCCCTGTTTTTTTGTGAAGGAAAAGAGAAAAAGAACAAAAGTTATGGTAGGTAAGTGGCATTTCAAGTATTTTCACACCAATAGTTATTTCACAATTCAAAGTACAGTGAAAATACGGAAGCGCCAGAGATCTGTACTTACAAAACTGAGGTGTTCTTTGGAAGAACAAAGGTCTCGCGTAGTTTCACTGTTGATACGTCACATTTAGCGACAGTATAGTCATCCACTTGTGAGCAATTGCAGCCATGAGAACATGGACGCCAATCTGTCTTATTCCGCTCGAGTGTTTCTCCATGCAGTATCACACCGAAATGTACAAAAACCAATACCGACAACAGGATAACCATTCCACAACTGATAGGAAAAAAAACCCAAAAGCAAAAACAATATTACATTTTTGCATGCGTTGCATACGTTCGTCAAAACAAGTTTACTAAGTCGATTTACCGGTTCAAATTTAATTTATTCGTCCTTGGCGCTGGACGGCGGCTCCCTCAAAGAAAGTAACGGTTGCTCGCAGCAGTTTCTTTCTCGGGAAGCGTTGGAGAAACCAACTGCTCGCAGGGTAAAATAGTAATAGTAGTAGTAGTAGTAGTAGTAGTAGTAGTAGTAGTAGTAGTAGTAGTAGTAGTAGTAGTAGTAGTAGTAGTAGTAGTAGTAGTAGTAGTAGTAGTTGTCGTAGTAGTAGTAGTAGTAGTAGTAGTAGTAGTAGTAGTAGTAGTAGTAGTAGTAGTAGTAGTAGTAGTAGTAGTAGTAGTAGTAGTAGTAGTAGTACTAGTAGTAGTAGTAGTAGCACCGCGGAAATTCACTTGCACATATGCATTCACTAGGACAAACATACGGTGGCCCAGAAGGGTCACACATGCAAATTAAAAATGTTGCTGCAAATTAAAAAGAGTACATGCAAATTAAAAATTGTACATGCAAACTAAAAATATTTACTGTAAGAAACAGACAACTTTTTTAAAAGACATGTTTGGGCATGCTTATGTCATCATCAGTTTAATGAGTTCCTAAGTGTGAACAGTTATAAAGTCTACGGGTAGATGAAAAAATTATTACAACATGACGTAGTACAAAAGCGGGTACTATTTACAGTGTGACACCAAACATCAAGGTGTAAACTAAAACGTGAGAAAAGTGTTGTAATGCTGCAATTGTTTGTTAAGTTCCGGTTTGATCTTATTTATATAAAAAGCTTCTTTGAGTTTTAAATCAATTGAGTTGCTGGCAGAATCCAGAACACTAAAGCAAGAAGGGGAGTATTTGTCCTTATATAAAGGAGATGTGTTAAAATGCTTAAAAATATGCGAGTTTTTATCGCTTTCCGTGTGTTCCTTTATCCTGGTAGAAAAGTTGCGACTAATTTCGCCAAGATAACGGGAATTACAACCCGAACAAGAAAATTGGTAAACTACCATGGATTTTAGAGCAACAGGAGTACGATCTTTAACACTAAACATGTTTTTAATTTTGAATGAAGTGAAAACTGATTTGATAGTTAGGTCAGATTTGCAAAAGCGCGTAGTAAGTTGTCGGAGTTTAAGTTTCGCTATTTTGGAATAATGGCCGACAAAAGGGAGTTTAAGATAACGTGTATTATTGTCATCATTAGAGTTCCGGCTTTTTTGAGAAAAAGACCCGTCAAGATACCGCTTGAAAGTTCTGTCAATAATGTGCGAGGGAAATGAATTACGATTCAAGGTGTCAGAAAGTTTATTAAGATCGTTTTCAAGGCCGGAGGAGGTGTTGTTGATTTTACTATTGCGACCTTATAAAAATAATTACCTGCAAATTAAATATAGTACATGGAAATTAAGAAAGATTGTGCTGCCAATTGAAAATACTACAGTACATGCGAACTAAAAATTCGAGGCAACGTAACAAATTCGTTGCCTGAATCGAAAAAGAGGGGAAAATGTCATCGTTAATATTTGAAATTTCACTGTATTTGTAACATACTGCAAATAAGTAAACAAGAGTTGCGTTAAATTAGCTAAATACCTTGCTGTTTATTGAAATAGTATTGAAGCAAAAAGAAAACGTATCGATGCAAATTAAAAATGAAAAGTCTTGCGCGCGCATTGGAATCCATAAGGTACTGGGACGAGCTACTGGCTGGGGCGAGCCATGAAACCTTGCGAAATGGCGGACGAAAGATCGCTAATACAGAACTACTTTCATCTTGGGTATGAAAATGATTTCATTTTGCAATTCTTGGTCGACTACCATGGCATTAAAATGAGCTTAAGTACGCTAAAACGCAGGCTGCGAGATTACGGCTTGAAAAGAAGAGGAAACGAGGTCGATGTTGACCAGTTGCGAGATATAATCAGAAATCTGGTCAAGCACTAGGATACAGAGTAGTGTGGCACTCTTTGAGGCTAGTACATCCATAGGCAGCCCAAGCTCGCGTCACTACAGACAGCCGTTGATAATTAAACGCGTTACAAGACTTTGTATGGGAAATAAAATACCGTCGATTATGAAGCCTAAAAAACGCTCAATTTAACGTTCATTCAATAAAAGGAATGAAATGACTCACCTCTGGTGTATTATTGTGCCTTTTGGAGCTTATTTTACCGTTTCGGGAATTCCGTGTTTTCAATATTCTAAGACGAAGTCCGTGTCCCCAGTAGCTCGTCCCAGTACCTTATGGATTCCAATGCGCGCGCAACACTTTTCATTTTTAATTTGCATCGATACGTTTTCTTTTTGCTTCAATACTATTTCAATAAACAGCAAGGTATTTAGCTAATTTAACGCAACTCTTGTTTACTTATTTGCAGTATGTTACAAATACAGTGAAATTCCAAGTATTAACGATGACATTTTCCCCACTTTTTCCGGCAACGAATTTGTTACGTTGCCTCGAATTTTTAGTTCGCACGTACTGTAGTATTTTCAATTGGCAGCACAATCTTTTTCAATTTTACTATATTTAATTTGTACTATATTTAATTACTATATTTAATTTGCAGGTAAATATTTTTAGTTTCTTTGTACAATGTTTAATTTGCATGTACTCTTTTTAATTTGCAGCAACATTTTTAATTTGCATGTGTGACCCTTCTGGGCCACCGTACTAACATACCAATGATATTATGGCGACTGCTGTGCTATTTCAACAGGAGTCATAGCAGAGGTTGTATCAGTCATCACTTTATTTGGATGGTTATTATTGCTAGTGCTACGACACTAATATTATGATTTTTTTCAGTTTTTAGGACGGATTGGCTTTTTTTCAGCCTTTTTGAGAGAAATCAATAAGAGTGCATCGTCATCTTGCATTGAAAGCATATTGTCAATTCTGTTTTCCTTGTCATGGAGATTTGCAAACTAAATAACAGTCAGGGGCACCCAACGTCAATTTTCGGAAAATATATGTTCGGAAGACGATTTGAAATCTAGAATTTTCGGAACATTTGTTGTAAAATTTCTTGCTTGACTGCCTCTCCTAGGATTTTCGAACATCTGAAAAAATGGTATAATTTGCCCACTTTTAACGGATTTTTACCCTAAAAAGGTAACCTAGAATTTACGGGAGCCTTTTTTTTGGCTCCCTATAGTAAGTTTTGATCCCTATAGTTTTCGGATCATCACTAGACTTTCAGCTAGGAAATCCGAACAGATAAAAATTTTCAGGGGATAAAAATATGCCTATATCTACCATTTAAATACTAAAATACGTTTAACAATGCTATGTTTAAGTGGTTTTGAACTATGTTTTCGTTGGGTGCCCCTGTTGCCGCTAAGTAGGTACCAGTCAGCGAACAACACTGTGAACTGAAGTAATGACAATTACAACTTGAAAAATTCAATGTGAAAATTTTCCGCTATCATTTCTGATACACTATTGAAGTCTTGAACATAAATTGCAGAAACTACACAGCAGTAGTTCAACCAATGTTATCTTCTTCTTCGATCCAACGTCGCGAGTCCTTCTGTTACTTATGCTTAAATCATTTCTCCCGGGTTAGAGGTGTTTATTTCCATTAGTAGAGAGATTAAGCATCACGTTTACGGCAAACGGCAAACGTCGGACTAAAATTTGCGTTTTGCCAAATGTGGAAGAAACTCGTTTGATATGAGCTCATTTCTTGGCTGTTAGCAGCAGGTATCAAGTGACTTTTTAAAAGAAAGAGACGAGTTCGAATAAGATAATTTCCATGCTTTTATGACAAGCAGCAGCCCACCGTTTCGCGTTTGCCGTTTCACATAAAAGCGATGCTTAATCTCTCTACTAGAGTGATTAAACGTTAACTGATAGCGCTCTAACGAAAGATAGCTTTTGTCAATGCTTACATTACGACGAGTCGCAGCGAGCGATTACTCTTGAAATTGCTCTCTTCCAGGTACTGAATGTAAATAAGTGCTACAAAATTTGCTCTGTTTACATCAAATAGAACCAGAATACGCGTTTAACGTTGAAGAAGCTCAAAGAAATATAAAGGATCGAGTTTGTGGTGAAGAAAACCAACAAAATTACTTGCTTGGTTTTTTAGTTGGTCTATATAAGTAGAAATTTACTTGGTCTGCTCATCAGTGCATCACGGACTATGATAAATTGCTTTCAACTCCATCATTCAGAAATGGTTTCATGCTCCTCTGATTAGAATAATAGTCATGAAATCGTGAAACTTACAAAGTTAAAATTTATCAGGGGTGATCTGTAAGGACGAAAAAAAAGGCCGGCGGCCTTTGATACTCACTGATTAGTGTTCGTCCGTTTAGCCTTCTGTTAAATGAGGTTTAAATATGTTTGAGATAAAGGCCACAGTCATCATGTTTTAAAGGAGCGTGGGCGGAGTTAATGTGCCAAGGTTCCAAAGAACAAAGCTAGTCAGTTAAGGATGTCACTGGTTGCTGGTGATAATTTTTGAATTTGCCCACAAAGTTGTATGGTTCGTTTGGCAAGCATGTACGTTATGACAAATATAAGTTTTCCTTTTTGCAAAGAAAAAAAAAAGATTTTTGGTACCCTTTTTAACGCTTACTAAACACTGCTATTTGGTTTTTCTCTTGTATTATACGTTTTCTAAATAATCATATATAGTATAGAATCAATAGGGTCTGTTCGTTGTTTCCTCTGCCGTACAGGATCCTTAAGTTGGCAAAAATTAATATGGTCGGTTTTCGGGGACTTTGTGGCAAGTCCATTAATCGAGTCCTCGTCAAGTACAGAGTCACGAGAGGGACTTGACAAGTTTCCCACCTCAGTGTGATTTCGACCGAATCAGGAAATTTTTGAGGTTTTGCTCCAAAACTGCTCAAAATGCTGAAAGTCAACCATAGCACATTCTGATGACCATATTATTATTATCATCATCATCATCATCATCATTATCATTATCATTATCATTATTATTATTAATATTATTATTATTATTATTATTATTATTATTTAAAATGAGGCGCAGAAGACATTAAAAAATGCCTAAATTAATGAATTAACTTTCAATATTTCCAAAGGTAATAATTGTGGTTGTTTTTTTGTTCACGAGTTTGCCAAGCCTTTGCTGCTATTATTTATGGTCTTTTTCTTAGATGTATTTATTGTAGTTATTACATTATGCAAACTTGCGTATTTTACATTAATTGCATTCCTTGTCCAATCATCAGTTGCCAGGCATGTAATGACAAATGTCATTTTAACTACTTGACGATTCTTGTAGTTAAAATCGCCGAGTTTTTCACAACTGTCATGAAATTCCCTAAGGGTGCGTTCGATTGACTGTATTCCGGAATAGGAATACATGGAATAGAAGTTTGAAATCGTTCATTTTTACGGAGATTCACATTAAAATTGTCAAACACCTGCTAAAATTCTATTTTAAACATATCCTATTATCCTTGCTGCTTCAAAACGCCAGATACAACGTTTTAAATCATCACTCCACGTATTCGTATTCCGGAATAGGGCCAATCGAACGCACCCTAAAGCGGGACCTACCCACCGCGTAACATGACCCCTAGTCGCCGGTTGCGACTGAGTTTGAAATGGACGGAGATTCCTTAATGCAACACAGAGTTTATAAGCTAAGAATTAAGTGCTTTTAGAGGGAACTACGCTTTATCAGCCTTATCTGAAAAGATTTTTTAACGTACGTGAAACCATTTTTTTTAAAAATCCTCATAAACTCAGAACATTCTGCTCTCTTATTTAAAGGTTTTAATTGACAGGTGACTGATTTAAAACCAACGGGATGCCCTTTCCACAAGGGATGTACATGAAGAAAAAGAAGTGAACAAATCACAGAGACAATAGAACCAAAATGTTTCAATCTCCAGGAGAGAGGGTTGACCCCTTTTTTTTCCTACTGGCAACTTTACAATATTACGTTAAAAAATTTAACTTGCTTTCGCCTAGATTAATATCGTTGAGGATTACCTTCTATCTTTTTATCTCTTAAAATGATTTATTTTACTAGATATATGGGGCATTTGAATATGTTGAAATTTATATACACCTTGTAAATTTTAAATGTTGCATGTTAACGCGTTTTTCTAACTTAAACCCTTACCTTGCGATTTCTTTCTAGTCATCTGCTTTATTCGAACTAAAGGCCAGGGTGTTTGTAATAAAGTTTCCTATCCCATATACTGAAGAATAAAGATATTAAGCGAATACAGCTTTTGATATCTTTCAAATGAAGCTGAATCATTGCATCTTTTTTTTGTTTTTTGGCCAAAATGAGATCTATTAGATGTACAAATGGGTCGTTTGTAGCATCTACTTATTTTTAGAAAGAGGCTGTTTAGGCGTTTTATTAACACCGGCTGTGCGAAAAGTCTTTTGTGCAACTTCAGTAGTCATATTGAAGAATGCTTAATTAGAAGTCGTAAGGAAAGACATTGCGCACTAAATGTCAAGAGGTACGCGGTTATTATAAATAAACGTTCCTTTTTTTCAAGTTCAATTTCAGGTATTGCTTTTCAAGGAGTCTCAAGAGCTTGCAAATTTTTGGTCAAAAGATAGTTTTTCATTTGTAATGTTATATTATGAAGTGGAAGTTGCTATGGAAACATCAACGTAATTAATTTCCTTGAAAATGACATACTCAGTAGCCAGGTTTTTTTAAACTTGGCACTTATTGATAGTCAGGCACAGGACATTAAAAAAGTACATAAAAAGATCAGGTGGGATCACCTTGCTTTTTTTCGCTCGGGCGCTGCATGCTATTTATTCTAAGAGTTTTTTTTGTGAATGACGCGAGAAGCGTTCGAAACTTGATCAAATGGAAAAATCATTGTTATGTACTTAATTAAGCAATAGAGGACTTTTTCCGTGTTTACAAGGGGGGAAATGGGAGAATTCGAGACAGTTACAGTTATGCAAAACCGACAAATGAAGGAAAATGCTGTTTTTTTTTTACTTCTTGATTGAAACAGATTTTCTTGATACACGCTCATATTTCCTACCAGCTAATCAAAACGCGTTTTCTGATAACAAATAACCAATCAAAGTTCTTGTGATATCACAGCCGTGTTTATATCCTCTCATTTAAATACAGCTATTGACCAATGAGAATGTGCGTACTATCCTAATCATTTTATAAAATACAATACGATACAATTTAATTGACCACTCCCCATAGGTGCTTTTCAGGGCCGATGAAACACAATCACGACAGCACAGAACATTCAACAACAACAGTCAAGAATCCCAACTGGCCGGAGGCAAGCTAGTTGGCTTTTACAAGTGCAGGGACTCACCCGGAACAAATTCGATCAGTGGTTAGAACATGTCTTGAACCCGATTGATCTCAAGGCACCCGCCCTAAGCACTGAGCTGCACTGCCTCCTCAAATAAATAATAATAGTAATTATAAAGCGCTAATACTAATTGATATTCTATAGCGCTGTTAAAAATGAATATTTACATGAATGAAAAATTACTATGTAAATAATAATCATATAAATAAATGACTAATTATAAAAATCTAATCTATATAAATTTGTTTTGAGTTCCTTGTTCAATGTTTCAATTTTAGTTTGATTTCCAATGCTCAGTGGAAGATTGTTCCATAGTGTAGGGCCAGCTTTAAAGAAAGCCCTGTCTCCAAATGTCTTGTACTTGGTATTTGGGGATCTGTAGAATGCTGTCCTGATTTCTTAGATTATAGCATCTAGCAGTTTTCGGCCTTAAAAGAGGCACCAAATATACAGGGGCCATTCTATCCTCTACTTTATAGTCTAGAAGTAGTATCTTGAACATAATACGATATTTCACCGGTAACCAGTGCCAATCTTCCAGTACTGGAGTAGCAAAAGCCACTGAATATTACTGAAAATGTGAGCCTTTCAAATTGCGCGACCTTGCAAAGAAATGTAAGCAAATTGTGGGACCGCTACATGATCACCTCACACTCAGTTTTTGGCTCCAAGACTGCGATCATCATTCTAATTTTTCATTTAATGTCCATTTCGTAGTTTAAACATGTAAAAAAATGATAGCTAAGTACCATTTTATCAGGCCTAAAACGGGGGTCAAACTAGTTCTAAAAATAAATGAATAGAAGGGAGGAACGTTCTCCACTTTGAGTGGATTGGTCTTTGGTGAGCCTCTTTACTATCCTTTTTCAATGGTCAACAGGATCCCTTTTGTTAGTTAGGTTTTAATTAAGTTTCGCTCCATTTGTATCAGTTACTATAATTTTCAGATTATCATTAGAGTGGTGAATTTGCGCTATACTGAAACGTCAAATTCCAGTGGAATTGAATCAGTGCAAACCAGATAAATTACTGAATGGATTTAAGTAGGTTGTTGTGCACAGGGGATTTGATCGAAGAGTATATGTCAAGTGAAGCTATGTCAATGTTAAGTCAAATGACCTACGTACGATTGTTTTGCCAAGGCTTAGGTTCCAAATGTCTTACTTGATTTAAAACTGTTCTGTTGTTGATATGAATCTTTTTTGATTTCGCGTTTCTATGATCATGATGAGCAGGGGGCGTAGCCAGGGGAGGGTTCCAGGGATTCCGGAACCCCCCTCTTGAGCCAAGGAACCCCCCTCTCCTATTTTTAGCAGTGATTTTATCCCAGCAAGAGTGTAATGGACTCTCGATTCCTGAAATTCTTCGTTTTGTTCTATGCTTACAATAGGTGCGGTTACACGGGGCACTTTTACCGTGGTAAATTGCCTTTTTACCACGGGAAACTGTATTTAGTAGTGTGACCGACGCTTCCCGAGGTAAATTTCCCGTGTTAAATATCCATGGATACGTCAAAAAGATCAGTGGAAGCGCCCATGACATTTCACGTGGGAAGTTGGAAGGGTGTTTTGATGCCCGAGGTACAAGAGCCAATCGCTATGCTGATGAAGTTGTGATTAAATTTCCCGCCAATGAATTGCGTGAGATTTCGTTTTACCTCGGTAATCTTCGTAACGTGTGACCCCTAGTTAACACGGTATACCAAAACCCAAGTGTGAGGCACCGTGGGATAATTTACCATGGGAAATGGCATTTACCATGGTGAGTGTAACCGCACCTAATAAGTACAGTGAACGTCATTGTGTTATCTATTTGCGTTTCACTTGCATTTTCGGAGACATGAGACAGAAATCCTGACATTGAAGCAGCGCTGGAGTTTTATGAGAACGACCTTCCTTCTCCTCATGTGGTTGATGTTGAGCTCCTGCGATGGAAGAGAAAGTGGTGCAGCACTGAGGATGCCGACCTCCCCACCAGTGCAGTTCAGACACTCGCAGCATACACCTTATTCCAAAATGGCCCCCATTTTAGTATTCTTTTGTTTGATTACAAGTGGCCCTGTTGGCCTCGTTCAAGGTTAAATATTCTTTTGAATTCTACGTTTTAAAGCGAGGCCAAAAGGGCCAGTTTACAATGAAACAAAAGAATACTAACAGGGCTGCCATTTTGAAATAAGGTGTATGCGATCGAGAGTTCTTTCCTAACATCCACACCTTGACCTGCATGTTGTGCACGTTGCCGATGACGTCAGCTGAATGTGAACGCTCATTCAGTACACCAAGAAGATTAAAAACATACCTGAGGTCGACCATGTCAAGCCAGCGAGAGGCTGGGCTGGCGTTGATGAGCATCAATTACCACCGAGACATAAATATCGTGAAAGCGATAAACACGTTTGCTCAACGGAAACCAAGGCGTCTTATGTTTACATAGCGTAAACGCCAAAGTCTTGTATTTTTAGACCAACCGTTTTCGTTGGAACCAATTTGGAACCCCCCCTCCTAGAAATCCTGGCTACGCCCCTGATGAGATCAATCATTCAATTACCGAAGAAGATCTCGGCTATAGACTCTTAAACGCTGCACAAATACTTTGAACTTTCTACCCCAATTTTGGCATTTCACGTTGGATATGTGATGTTCCAACGTTCTAGTGCCCAGTGTCACGTGCATCACAGCTTTTAACTGGATCACTTGTGAATGATTCTCCGCCACAATGTTGCTTGAATTTCTGCCGCCCTCTCCTCTCCAGCTATCATGTCACTCGGGGACTGAGAGGTGATTTAGCCAGCGTAGTTAGGAGGCAGCTGAAACTAAGGTTAGCCACACCGATGACCCTGGCTTTGTTCTAAAAGAAATTGAAATTTCATATCGTTCGACGATGTTTCTTTTTTCGTAGACTCGAATCAAAAGTAGACAATAAGGCTACTCTGTCTTCTCAAGCTTTTCGTTTATCTCTGTTGCGTTTTGTGTTAATCTGAAATTGCTATTCAGTATTATATCGAGTTTCATCTTATGTATTTTGTATAACCTAAGACATTCTAGCAGTTATAAATGCTACTTTAGCAGTAACGAAAGGAAAGCTTCATTTATATGACCAATTTTATAAGTGCTACTATGAGCAAAAAAATCAATTTTTATTTTTCTTTGAAACAGTAACTGAACAAAGTTTTTAAGCCTTGATTTCAAAAAGACACCTGTTTATTTTAACTGGAATTTCCCTGTTTAATGGTCCGCCATTACTAACTTTAAAATATTGAGAAAGCTGGATCGAGGAGAAAATGACGTCGAAGACTCAAGTAACAATGTAATGCGTGTATACACAGCTGAATCAATATGCAGCACGGGAGTTTCGCGCTTTCAGAGTCGAACACTCTCCTTGAAGCTTACTGTAAAAAGCAGCATTAAACACGAAACTATTTTTCAAAAGAGGGCTGGCAATTAACTTTTGGAGACACGTGGAGACGTTTTATGCAAAAATTTAAATCGACATGTTCTGAACGTCTGGCGTTAATTGCAAAGTGTTCAGTTGGAAAAAAAGTTTGTTAATAATGAGCTAAAATTTCAGTCAAACGTTAACTTTGATATAAATAACTGTTGGATCACAAACCTTGCAGTGGTTCTGTTGCTATATTCACCAGCGTTTTTTCTTTGATCCTAGTTGGCGGCTGCTCCCTCCTCACGGGTTCAATGAGTGGAATCGGAAAATGTATTATCATATAATCTCACCAAACAAATGAAATGCAGTAAATGATCGGCTAATTTGAAGAATTCTGGATTCTTGACTGCT
This sequence comes from Montipora foliosa, assembly GCF_036669935.1. Taxonomy (NCBI): domain Eukaryota; kingdom Metazoa; phylum Cnidaria; class Anthozoa; order Scleractinia; family Acroporidae; genus Montipora; species Montipora foliosa. The sequence continues at coordinate 65,388,569 of NC_090870.1, forward strand.
CAACCATCTTAGCTCGCTAGATTCGCAAGAAAGTGTTTTCTTTTACTTGATCTGCGAGTTTTTGCTAGCCGGAAAGAAATAAAGAAATTCAATATTCGCATATCAAATCTGTAGCGGAGTTCAACAAACAAATTTCACAATAGCGTTTTGTAGGACCATTCTTATTTAAATTTTGCAATTCCCGTGGGGCCAGGCAAAAGACTTATTCGTGCTTAATGCTTTATAGGGGTTGTAAGGAGAATATAAATTCTCTGCTATGTCACTGCGTTCCGCCGCAGGGAAAACGTTTAAGTTCTAATCAGCAGAAAGGCAACAACACGTTGAAATAGGAAGGACACGACCAGTTGTGTTTATTGGGGACGAGAAAAAGCTAACATACAAGAAATAAAGTAGTGGCGGAGAAAAAACGAATTACATCACTGTAAACTACGAGACTAAACGTAAACAGCATACTAGAAAAATTAAGCTCGGCAAGGTGCGAGCGGTAAAACTGGCTGTGTCGAGTGACTAACGCGAGAGGTGACAAGGCTTAAATACCGAGATGTGGCGTAAAATCCCTAGAGGATCAAACTGCGGCCATTAATGCAAATTCCGAACATAAACACATTTCTCTGCTATGTCACTGCGTTCCGCCGCAGAGAAAACGTTTAAGTTCTAATCAGCAGAAAGGCAACAACACGTTGAAATAGGAAGGAAACGACCAGTTGTGTCGAGAAAAACAAAGAACGAGAGCGAGTGCGCGTAACTCAGAGACCTATGCGCGAAGTAGCAAGAAGCTGTCGTCGGAGATTTTCACGGCAACATAATTCCTTGGCAGAGTCAGATTTCCACCTGCCGTGGTTTTTAATGACGTGATCGGGAACTCCGCTATTAAGCGCAGCCGAAGCGCCCCCTATCCTAAGCGAGTGCAAACCTATACCCGACGTATCAACACCGATGGCCCGAAACTTAGCCAAAACGACTTCCCTCGCCCTGGTGTAAGACAAACTCGTACCGGAACGAAGGGAATAACCCTTGGAAGAGGAAAAACTAAGGTTTTGAAAGGCAAACTCAACCGAATCAAGATTACGCTTAGCCAGCACGGCATAACGGAGCAGCATAGCGCAGGGGCATGTGGGGGTACCTGTACTAGCGATAACTAAAGTACACCCTTTACCCAATTGATCAACTTTGCTTTTGGAAACGTAGAGCTCAATATGATCTTGAAAGAAAGAAATGTCAGACCACCTAAGACGACTTAACTCGTCAAAGAGCAAAAAAACCAGCAAAAGCAAGCAAACAAAAACAAACGTCTCTGATATCCCCGAGGGATGCTGAGGGCGTAGCAAATCTATTAACTAACGCGACTAAATGCTCAGGCAAAATGGGTACCCTATTCAACTTAGACGGTTTCGAAGCAAAGCGCTTACAACCTTCTAGAAGAGCCAGAAGAAAAGCTGATTTACAAGGATTCGAGACCCCGCAGTCATTATGAAACAAGCTTATACTGTAGAACGCTGAATGGAGGAATATGAAGACCCCGATTGAACTAACGAAATTAAATACAAGACTCCGTGTTCCTCTTATAAATAACCTCTGGGAAACCACCAGCCCAAGATTTCCAACGTTTGAAACAACCGTGGTAGGTCTTGAACGTGCTAGGAGCCTTGCTGTGGGCAAGAACCGCTGGAATGTGCGTACGCAGGCTCTCCAAAGCCGGATGGTGAACACGTGATACCCTGGAACTTGTAAACAAATAAAGGAAAAAATAAGGTATAAGAGAAATGAGGAAAAAATGGTAGACGTGAAATACCGATTGCAATTTATTAAAAATACCTGACGGGTCAGAAATTCTATGATGCGGGAAACTGAATCCCGAGGGTGACCTAGAGAAAAGAGGTAAGGCCAAAAACTAGCAGAAAGCCATTTGGGGGCCATAAGCGTACCGCGCGCGCGAGACGTTTCCAAATGCGCTAACGTACGCGCGACAAGAAAGGCTGGAGGAACCAAATAGTTGTTAACACCGCCCCAACTGGCACTAAAAGCGTCCACGCCTTCCCAACTGGGACACCAGAACTTAGAGTAAAAACGCTCCCACTTAGCGGAAAGAGAGGATGCGAAACGATCGACGTCAAAAGGACCAAAAATACTGCTAACATGTTGGAAGAAAATAGTGGAAACAGCCCAATCATCATAATCAACAACGCGGCTGACCGAATCCGCGTAAGAGCTGAGTGAGCGTGGGATCCACTCAATTCCAAGTGAAATATCATGTGCGGCATAATAGGCGAAAATTTTGAGAGCTAAAGCATGCAAACGAAGGCTGTTGCTGCCCTTGGCGGAAATAGACGCCGCGTTCTTACTATTCGTAAAGACCTTGACCACTTTGCCCGTAAGGGAAGCCCGAAACGATTTCAGGCAGTAAAGAATGGCTAACAATTCCCTGGCGTTACTATCTAAACCGGACTCCAAAGAGGAAAACGCTTGAAAGAAAAGATCGAACTCCTCGCTATCAACGCGGAAGGCACACCCACCGCAGGCGAAACTGCTGGCGGCGGAAAACACGAGAGTCACGGGAAGCGAATATCTGGTGAGAGACCTCCCATTGAGTCTGGCACAGTTAGAAAGCCAGAAATCAATTTCCTGAAGGCATTCGGAGAAAAACTGATAGGACCTAAAATCCAAAGGACAATCCCACCCGCTGTGAAGTTTGACGAATGACTGGAGGAATCTGGACATAAGGAGTGTAATGTTGCCAAAACCCCGGGTGAGGGAAATAATTTGCCCTGTAACAGAGGCAACCACGCGTGGGGTAACGGAGCGAGACCCAGATTTTAGTGATAGGAGTGCCCTAAGCAACTTGACAATGCGGCGGTGAGGAATAAATATGCAGCCACGCGAAAGATCCCAGACGATGCCCAACCATTCTAAAACCTGGGTAGGAACCCAAATAGATTTCTCCTCATTGGCGACCACGCCCGCATTGGCCAAATCGGATCTAACAGCCGAAGCAGTACTCTGAGCTACCGAAAAATCATGGAGGCATCCGGCCCCGTCGTCTAAATACAAGACCAAGGGTATGCTCCGGGAGCGCCAATGCTTAACTAACGGCCTAAAAACCTTTGTGAACACGTAAGGCGCTGGCGAGAGACCGAACGGGAGCACGGCGTAAACAAAAAACCTGGGCTTTACAGAACTACCGAGGGGCCACTGAAAGCCTAAAAATGTTTGAGATTCCTCATGAATGCTTACGTGGTGATACCCAGACTTCATATCGAATTTAAACATATAACCTGGCGAGTGAACGTAATTAAGAAAAGTCCTACTATCCTCCATTTTAAACTTAACTTTGGGAATAAACTTATTGACGTGACGGAGGTCGAGAATAAGCCGGCACTTTCCCACAGAGCTAACGGATACCGTTAAAGGATTGACAACCGTGGGAGGCGTAAAAACTTCAATAACAGAACCCACAAGAAGCAGATCAGAAATAGCACTGTCAACAAAACTGGCGTAATCTAAGGCAGACCTATTGTTACAGAAAAACGCTCTAGGAGGCCATGAAATAAAAGGAATGCGCCACCCCAAAACGGATGACATAAAGAACCCAAAGGGAGGAACCGATGCTAACCCAAAAATCAACCTTGCTCCTGAGCCTATCCTTATAAACTATGGGCGCTGACCCCTGCTTATACTCAAAACCACGAGAGGACAAACATTGTTCGTATTCAGAGTCGAAATAGTACTTATCTTGTGAGAGTAAGTCAGCAAACTCCTCCTCCACACGGGCGTTGACATCACCCGCCTTCGAGCCAGAATGCGAAGCTGAATAATGAACGCCTAGAGCGCCGGAAGCCTCCTGCTGTAAAGACGCCATAAACGAATCTTCAGGAACGGTTAACGGCGCCTCTGGAACTAGCTGGCAGCTGGCTAGATGAGCAGCCGACGTGAAACCTTGCGAGACGGACCGGGCACTCCTTCCACCAGTGGCCTGAAGAACCGCAGTATCGACAAGGCCCTCGGGTGAATTCACGGTTAGTGGTGAAACTGTGTTGGTTTGTCGAAGAGGAAGCGAACGGCTATGAAAATTGCCAAGAACGCTGGCTCCCGTTGAACTGCCTTGAGTAAGGGGAGAAGAAAGGTTGAGCTTGACGATTTCGGACCGCAAATCCCTCAACATTACGCTTCTTTCTTTGTCGAACTTGATCTCTCAGAGCCTGGCTCTCTGCAGCGCGAATTC
>NC_090870.1:65400287-65405287 GCF_036669935.1 Montipora foliosa
AAATGGACACTTATTGACATAGCTGTGCCAGCGGACCAGAACATTATCAGAACTGAAGAGGAGAAGGTTGAAAAGTACCAGGAACTAGAATTTGAAATCGGAAGGATTCATGGAGCCTCAAAAGTCACAATAATACCTATCGTGATTGATGCTCTTGGAAGCATATCAAAAGGTGCAAAGACCTGATTTGGCAAGCTACATGTACCTGACTTCCTTGGAAGTGTACAATTATCGGCCATTCTTGGAACTGCTCACCTGTTACGGAAAGTGTTGACAATGATAACCCATTCTGTCACTAACAAACGGGTTGAGTATAATCTGGCCTTGGTCAGAGATCCAGGCTTTCTTCCACTAAAAAAAGTCACTCTTTTTTGATTGTGGCTGGTAATCTCAAAGCAGCCCACAGCTGTTTGTAGCTCAACTATTTCCGATGTTTTGCTGACCCAACGGGATTCAGAGATGTTAACATCCTCAACTTTCCTTCAGATCTTTATTTGACTGCAATTTTTTTACCCTAGAGTGACCGCCTTTTACAGTTCTTCATCATTCCATTCTTCTGTTCGCTAGCTAGCTTTTAACACAATGTGTCACTCTGTGTAGAGCATCCATATACCTGTTGTTCTTCAACGTCCTCGCTGCGGTTGGTTTCGTGGCTTCTCCTTCCGTTGTTTTCCTTGAAGCTATCCGTGTGGAGCTGGCTTGACAATGTCTTGAAGGACTCCTCAGGGGAGAGAAAGTAACTTCAACACTCTTCTTTGGCAAGGGCTCTTTTATTCGTCTGACCAGCAACCGTAACGACAACTTGGCTGCTCTATTGCTGTACAACTCAAAGGCCATACAACAACGACAACTATTTTTTCTGGTACGATTACAGCATTCTTATACCAACTAGGGTCGACATGTCAAGCCTATTGTAGTGTTTTAGGACCCAGATCCCCTCATTAGGGCAAGAACGCCTGACTGTTGTAGCGAGTGAGCACTAGGTGCGATAAAAAAAGAATGTTTACAATTTGAGTTTAATCCTATGGAATCTGTCCTTGTTTCCGACTAGTTCAGTCCACAACACCTATGTCAATTATGCGTCAAGTAACACCTGCCAAGCGGAATACGCTTCCACAGTACCACATTAGCATATTTTTCTTCGAAGCAACTATTCATCCAAAATGATTTTTCACTTAGATAGGTTTCATTAAGATTCCGTTAACACCATACAGAATAAAACCTTCAGGGAACATAATAGCAGAGTCAAAAATATACTATACATCAAGACTTTTCCAGAAAACAACGTAATTATCCCCTGTCACACCCCTCACGCAACACACAAAGACAAACGAGACAGAGAATCTGTTTGGGCATCTTTAATGAAAACCGAGAGACCCAAAGGGCCCGAGGAGACCCCAAGCAGATAGAAAGAGGCCCAAACAGATTCAAAGGAGAAAAGGAGAGTGCGAGGGGGGTATGGCAAGGGAGATAAGTGATAAAATATTATAAATACCAAACTACAACTACAAGGTTTGAATGTGATCAGCTATGATCTGCGTGAGCACGAGTCTGTCGGCTAAAGGCAGTGATAAATACAACATGTAAGCGTCAGATCGCCAGTCTCCTTGAAGCTTAATAAACTCTGCTGGGATACCGCACTGAAAAGCGAAGGTAGCGCCGTCTCGACGAAGACTATGACCAGAGAAATCCTTTGGATCCAAAGAGATAAGGGACGCTAAATGCTTGATACCGTCGTTGAGGGACTTCGCCGTAATGCAGGTGAGTTGGTTAGAGGTAGAAGCGAAAGTGAAGAGAGGAAGGACAAGCGTCAGGGGCAGGAACCATCCTCAGTAAACGAACGCGGCAATTGTAGATGGGGAAGCGGGGAAGGGTTTAAGCTTGTAGAAGTCGCAAAATTTAAGGTAGGTGTTCCAGACGGAGTGATAGTTTCGCTTGGTGGCTGCTGATAAGGCGAAGTCTTGAATTTGATGGACATGATGCTGTAAATCGCATAGATGGTAACCTGGAATACGAAAAAAATGAAGAGGTGATTACCACTGGCAGTCAAAACGAAACAAATCAAACGAGCAAACATATTCCGTTAAGGTGTTGTAATGAAGGTGAGCTGCCTCGTAGAAAATGTGTTGATAATGTGGATCATTGTCCCAGCGAGAGAGCGAGTCAGCAGAGGTATTCTGGTGACCCGGGATATAAAGGGCACGAAGCTCAAAATCAAAACGGGAAGCATAAGGGACACGTGAGCGACCGGTGTTGATGGCAAGTTCAGTGTTTTGATTGTCAGTTCGTACTAAAATACGCTGGCCACGCAGTTCTTCGGACCACAGTTTGAGACTAACAATGACAGCTAACATTTCGAGCGACGCAAGGCTGTGTCGATGAAAGGTGGATAAGAGGAGTGGAAGAAACGACCGTCGAAAAAACCGCCAATGCCGGAAATGCAGGCGTCGGTGCAGAAACGAACTTTCGTATCAATCCAAGGAGAGGAACGTAAAAGAGAGACTCCATTGTAAACGGCTAGAAACTCGTTCCACCAGCGCAGATCAGCTAGCAGGGCGGAACTGGGCGTGAACCGGGAAGATTTGTGGGGTAGGCGACGGAGGTCAGAAAGCATTCGCTGCATGAAAATTTTTCCGGGGCTGATACAGGCGCAGATGTAGGAAAGTTTGCCAATGAGTGACTGTAAATCAGATTTTGTGGTGCGTGGGGAACTGAGCCAAAGACGAATGAGGGCGGAGGCACGTGACAGCTTGTCTTCAGGAACTTCCAGAGTCATAGTAACAGTATCGTAAATGAGGCCGAGGAAAACCATTCTAGTTGAAGGAGGGCAATCTTTTCCCGGGAAGGATTCCAGACCCAAGCGGTTGAAAAGGGTTTCAAGTTCCTGGAAGGCTTGAAGAGCGTCGTCGTGCGAGGACTCTACGCCACCAGGGTCATCGATGTAATTCACGCACTGGTGATGATAAACGGAATAGAAAATTTGCGCAATCGCGTTGGTAGTGCGTTGGCAAGCGAGGGTGGCTGAACGAAGGCCGAAGGGAAGAACCAGATCAAAGTATAGAAGGTCATTCCAGTGGTAACCGAGTAAATTGTAATCCCTAGGATCAACAGGGATTGGACGACATGCGCGCTTCAAATCCTTCTTAAAAAGGAAACATCCTGGGCCCTTGGCGATGATGAGATCGACAAAGTCGGCGGAGCGAGGAAGAGAAAGATGAAAAGGTTCGTCCAGAAAAGAGTCTTTGGGGATGCCGTCATTAATGGAGGCACCGGGGGGATAGCTCAAATCCAAAACGACGCGACGCTGACAGTCATCTTTGGGGACAGTTTGCAGCGGTGAGGTTTGGAGCGGCGACGGGAAGGGGTTCTGGAGAAATGGTGCAGCGGTGGCCCCATGAGAAATTTCAGCTGCGATGAAGGAGTTAATAGCATCTGGGAAACGGACTGCTTAGGAGTGGTTAGACTTGGAAGGCGTAGGAACTGAACTGGAGCGGTAGTTGATGGGCCAACCAAATGCGAGAAAAAGGGCCACTACAGAATCGGAGTACTTGTCGAGAGCGGATTTCCACAAAGGAATATTCAATTTCGAAGGAACGGGAACACGAGCTCCGAAGGCGTTGGGGTAGGACGACTTGGAGCAAAGGATATGGCGAACAACGGCGGCATACGAACGGGAACTGGAGAGCGAAGGCTGACCAGACGGCAAAATGGAAACGGGCGAGACTTCGGACGAAGGTAACGGAGCAAAAGGTGAGTTCGAAGATAATGGAGAGTGTTCGGGAGAGTTAGGAGAGATGACTAGTCAATCAGACGTTGGTGGTGTGCCGGACGGTTTGAAGAAGGCGGTGGTCGAGTAGGACAAGATGCAATAGTATGATCAGAGAGTTTGCAGTAAGCGCAGATTTGTTCCACACCCGGCTGGTGACTGGTGTTGTGACAAGTGCCAGTGCGATTCCATTCGCGGCAATATAACCGTGAGCGGTTGCTGGGACCTGGGACTATGGCATTATTTGCAGACGGTGTTGTGTTGGGAAGTCGCTGAGATTCTGTGATGTTGAATCGCTCTATCTCGCTGAGGTCATCGCCCCAGTTGGCGAGGCCGGCCTCGATGCGATCCAACACGGCGGCGTGAAAGGAAAGAACAGCGGGCCAATTATACTTTGAAGCGAGTCGCATTAAAGACATCAGATGTCGCGTCATGACGGCTTGTTTCTCAAGTGGGTCGGAATTAACAATGTCTAAATAACCGTAAACAAATTCAGAAGTTGTAAGATCTTTAAACTTTTTCCTGGCAAGACCAAATGGGACATGCAAATGAGGCCATTCTTGCGGATTAGTGATACGTGTGTTGTGGTCAAGTTGACCTTGGGACTTAACGGCATTGTGTCCGGAACGAACGGTATCGAGCGAAGGAATCGCTGCTGGTTTAACACTGCTAGGAGACGATAGCGATCGGGCCTTGGCTTGAGCTTCCAGTTCCAAGACTTGGATTTCCAGACGCTGTTTCTCTATTTGAAGTTTGATTAGCTCCAAATCCTGGAAATTTCGCGGCATGGAGACCGGCGAGCCACGTGGTAGAGTGAGGTCGTCTTGAGGCGAAGTTTTTGCACTTGGAGCGCTGTGAGGCGGCTGACTTAGTGAAGGGAGGTCGTAAACAAAGCTGGTCATTTGTGGGTTCCAATGTTCCCGTGAGGAATGAATCAACGATGAAATGATATATGAAATGGATCATATATGAACTGCGGATATGAAATCAAGTGAAGCTATGATCCTCGCAGTTATGAACGCAATTTTTGCAATAGGCCATTTCCGAGTTCGTGTCTGCCTCCTCTTCAAAGAGAGTCTAAGTGCGAAGTTTTTCTTATGAAAATTAGTTTTCATTCATATGTAAAGTAGAACTAATTATCATGAACAAAAGTTTACACTTAGACTCGCTTTGAAGAGGAGGCAGACATGAACTCGGAAGTGGCCTATTGCGTAAAGAAGCCTAAAAAAATTCA
>NC_090870.1:65417787-65422787 GCF_036669935.1 Montipora foliosa
CGTGTTCTTAACCAAGTCATAGTGGATGCATATACATCTCCGCTTTTAAGCATGAGTTTGTTTGCTAGATTCCTCAGGAAAAGTTGGCTTTCCATACCCATAACTCCATTTGTGTCGAAGACCAGGGGTGTGAAGGTGCCCATCTCAACATCTAAGACTCTTTATTGGTATTTCCTTTTCTTTTCCATTTCTTGTTCCTTAAAGATGGTAAGGGTGTTCTTATTCTGGTTGTTGCAGGAGTTTACGTGCGTTACTCGTACGTCAAAAATGCCGTTACTCTTCGTGTCCAGAAAACTCCAGCCTTGATGTCTGGCCGTGCATCGGGGCTTGTGTTAGAAGACCTCAGATCAAAATGCTCATTGTAAAGTGGAATCAGGCGTGGCTCTGCTTCAACGTTACTGCATACTTGAGTAAGTAAAGTAGTCAGAAGGCCCCGTACACCGTCTGTTTGCCAGACGATGTAGTCATCAACTGCGTGCAATTCAAGATCGCACTCAGACAATTAAAACTGGGGGCCACCTTTGTTGGCACTCGACGGCGTTCTTTGAAGAACAAGTAATGCAAGTAATGTACCAGTCAATTGAAATTGAAGCTTCAACACCCCCCCCCCCCCTCCCTGGGCAACCCCCCGGGCATTTGAATTTTTGAAAATTTTTTGTTCAAATGCCTCCTTCCCCGGGCCAAAAAGCTGTTCAAATGTCTCATCATAGATCCATTTCAGGTGATCAAATTCCCCCACTCTCGGCAAAATTACCAGATTACTGTTTTAACTTTTCAGTAGCTTCTATTATGCTTCTGAAGCTGTGTATGTAAACATGGTTTAATAGACAACACCAAGGAGAACCAGGGCCCTACATGGCACGAGGTACAAAGAGGACAGGTAACAGGTATAAATATCTCTAGATCTTTCTGTTGTTTCTTTGCTTTTCAACCAATCAGCCTCGAATGCGGAATCTTTACCTTTGAATGCATCCAATTTTGTCTCCGCCATGATTTATCAACCCACGTGGAAACGTATTGAAATCGACGCTAGCGATCAAATTCCTCTCCCCCTATGACGGGTGATCAATTGCCCCGCCCCCGGGAAGACTAAGATGATCAAATTTCCTCCCCTTGGGCAGGAAAAGGAGTTAAATGCCCGGAGTATGTCCGGGGGAGGGGAATGTTTAAGCTTCAATTTGACTGGTACCTAAGTGGCAAGGTATTGAGCAATTTGCTCATACTAAATAATTGATTTTCTGGGTCACTAGTTAACCCGTTTTACATCGACTTTTTCTTACTCCTTTGTAGTAAAATAATGATCGTTGAACGAGTTATCAATGGATTTCGTGCGCCCCAATATGATGTAATTTGATAAACCGGTGTATCGATCTTGATATTCCATGGGTTCACACTAAACACTAAGTCTGTCTTAGCATAGGTCAAGCCAAGTCACCCCGAGTCTGCTTAAGAGTTCAGAAATTTAGAAGCAAAATTCTTTCGGTCCAAAACTGTCATCATTAACGATAACAATCACAGATAAAGTAAGTAATTTCTTAAATTTCTTTGAAGTTGTTACGATCACGATTTTAGCGACGAGATTGAGATCAAAATGAGACCGAGAAGCCGTAAAATCGCTATTATTGCGACTGTTGTCTGTTTTTTAAAATTTACATAGGTTGATCAGTCAAATAACTTTACAAAATCTTACGTTCCTTCGTGAAAGGATGATGGAAGATTTTGTCCAAGTGAGTGAAAGCTTGCTTTTTCTGACCGCCGTACTTTTGAGTGTTAACCGAGGACGAGGTAATTTTCAATGCATAGGCAGAAGAGCGTGGGCCTGGCCAGACCTCAGAACTGGCTTGATGTAATGCTACAACTAGCATCTCCTCGGCACATGGCACATCACATGTTCCGTACATATGATACATGTTCCGTCGCCAACTTGTTTGTGAGAAGTGGCCTTGTCGTGATATTTTATTTGCCTAACGCGGGCATTTCTATAGAGCGTTTTCACATGACGTCACGGCGGCCATGTTGGTGTTCCAAAACAAAGGACTGGCGGCCATAATGGTGTACCAAACTAATCCTCTGGGATTTGAACTCTATTTTTATGCAAATACTTTCTTTTGTTTCAGTAATCCAATATGGCTGCTGGTCCCGTGAGTAAAAACGCTCCATCTGATAAAAATGCGCGCTTTTGAAATTTTTTTGCCATCAGGTTTCTTAATCAAGCGTTCATTCATGTTTTAAACACACTTAAGAACTGCTTAGGTCGTTTGAGTTTGCCGACACTAAGACAGAAATCACGCATTTGTGACTTAGCGGTTCACTCGGGTAATTTTCACGAAGTAAACTTTAGAGATTACTAAGTCAGACTTAGTGGTCTAATGTGAACCCACCAATTGCTTGCTCTGCCAGCGGCCAGACATCAGAAGGATTCTATGCATTACTTAAGGAATTAACTGCTAGGAGCGCAAAGGTACGTAATGCTTGTCGAATTCCTCCTTCCGGCGCTATATTGTTCATTTAAGTGATTATGAAAATAAACCCAATTAGATATCAAAGGGCGTATTTTCTAGTACTTTGAAACAATGCTATGCATGTTACAAAATCACAAATTTTATATTTCTCTGGCGATCAAATGACGTAATAAACAGTCTGAACACGATTTTTCTTTGTGCAAAAAGATCTGTGATTATACTTAAGCTTTAATTGTGTTCTTGATTTTGTCTCCAAACAACGTAAATCTAAGTTTAAATGCATCACTCAAACAATTAGCGATTCCTAATGATACAAGGACACTACTGAGGGCCAGACAAATGTTGAAGAGAAGGGCTGATCTTTGATACCCACTGAAGCTATATTGTGTCATCGGCTCTTAACGCTTCCTTTCCTCCAAATAAAGTTTGACTTCCTTCATTTACACAGAAAAAAGTTGCTTCATCCCTTAAATCCTAAATACCCTGTCACTTACGAACTTACTCGACAAAGGCTTCGATGTGTGACATTAACAATAGTAAATGGTGTACTTGCGACTCTTACGCTTCTTTCATGCTTAGCAAACCTCTCAAGTGCAACTGCAACCCAAAAGTACACACTGACTGAACCGTTTACTGTGTTTTATAACCTAACCAAAACATCTTGTGACAGCTTGTCCTTCTTTGAATGGCTCTTGCGCTCGCATTAGGCATCTTTGGCAACAGAACGGGAACGTCAGTGGCGACAGCGCGCAGAAAAATATGGAGGTTCTTCCAAGAGACTTAAGGTGGCTGGTACCAGTTTTCGGGTTTTTGACGACTTATAACTTTGAAAGAATAGAACATAAAGGCGAACCAGGGCCACTGTAATATTTTTGTAGGGTTGGATTACAACACTTATACTTGATCAAAAGCAGCTGTTATTTTGTCATCAGCAGTTACCATGGCAACGTTACACAAGGATTTTTGCAGCCCTGATTTTTAGCGTATGTCACTAATAGCTAAAAAATTAACCCGGTGACCCCGTGTTTTTTCTTGGCAGTAGCTTTTGGCATCTGAAAAGGAAAATGCACAGCAATTTACAAAGAATTTTACGGAGCCGATTTCTTGAAAACTTGGAAAAACGACAATTTGCCCAAAGTAGAAATTTCCTTCCGTAGAATTTTTTAATTTTTTTTCTGACGTTTCCTCTCAATAGTAATATTATATTAAAACAATAAAAAGAAGGGGTCACCGGGCTTGTTTTCGTGCAAAATCCTTCGTGAGTTCCGTTATTCCTACGCGTGTACACACGCATTAAAAAATCCAGACTTTATAAGATCAGCAGTTGCTCATGAGCCGTTTCGACTACCGCTGACTGCTTCGTGTGCCCGCGCGGGCACCGAGTGAACCGTTTTCAAATGTTTGCAGGCAAAAGACCATTTTTACAGATCTTTACAGTTGTGGTTGTCGTTGTCGTTCAAGACAAACCTCCTGGACTTACTCTGAGGATTTCTTCACAAATTCTGGGTAGAGTTGCCATGTTTTTGTCAAAAAGGATCAAGCGAAAGTTTGAAATTGCTTACAGAACACGTGCCCTGTCGGTGTTGGTTCAAGATGTTTGGAGATCGCGAGGCTTCTAAATGTGGAGTTTCTTTTTTTTAATATTTTTACTGGCATTTTGTCCTATTCTTCGTGGTTGATTTCGTTGAAGTGTTTAACGATGGCGGTCAGTATCCTCTTCGTTCGTGTTACTCGCGGTGTCTTCGCTGATGAAGATGTTGGTGGATTGGATAGAATAGCGACCATACCAAATAGGGTGTCAAGTTTGTGAATGACGTCGTAAGATAGACCACTATCGGCGATGTTTAGGGCCATTGATCTTTTAATTGGCCCAGTATCGCTTGTGTTGAAGAGCTTGTCACTGAATGTTAAAAGAAGTTCATGGCGTCGATCGAGGTGGAGCATGTTTTCAACTGCGTGGGAAACACTGGTGATACTGGAATTCTCAACAATATCTTTTGTGGAAAGGCTAAGCGATGACTCAAAAAGGATTTTTCTCAGTGCCCTGACATCTTCCAACGCATAGAGAGCATCGAATTGTTCATTTATGTGACCACAGTAGCTGCATTTAATGCTAAAGATACTTCAAAGACCACTTTGTTTTTCTCCAGTAATGTTTACAAGGGAAAATGGACCTGTTGAAGCAATGAATGACCTTCATGTAGTGACTAATTTGTTTCTCAGCCAATGTTGCATAAAAGCAAATGATAAATCATATTATTTTTTATATCATGCTGAGGCATGTTAATTTAATGTACTTATGAAGAAGAGTGTTCCATTGTTTTATTGTCACATCGTGTTAGTTTTCTATTTGCAAAATGGAGATATCCATGCTGTTATGGAAGTTTTGGTTACAACAAGGCAAAGGACCTAAGCATTTGAATATCACATTACCTTGAATGGGGAAACAAAACAAATTGAAGAATATAAGTTAGTAGTAAACAAAAAAAAAACCTTTGAAGCCTCTAACTTGTGAATACAAATAAAGTATTGTATTGT
>NC_090870.1:65427787-65430287 GCF_036669935.1 Montipora foliosa
CCGTCTTGGCATAAAGAAATAACGAAAGAGTGCTCGACTATCATGTGACAATAAAGAAAATGAGAGATAGAGAAAGAGACGTGCCCTACACGGCCAACGTTTGTATAAACGTAACCTTTCCTTGTACTTGTACATGTTCATTGCCGTGACTTTAACATCTCCAGTTCCCATGGCCTGCTCCCGTCTGACCTCGGGGCTCAGTCGGTAGAGCGGCGACGATCTAACCCGAAGGTCGTGGGTTCAATTCCCACCCCGGTCAGAGTTTTTCTCTGTCCTTGTGTGGGCCCATTTCCATCAGTAGGGCTAACGCTCACATGGTTCATATGGGATAGAAAGCGAGCACTTCACATTACACTCTATTCAGTGAGCTCTGTTTAAAATATAAGTGCTACACGGCCAACGTTTGTATAAACGTAACCTTTCCTTGTACTTGTACATGTTTATTGCCGTGACTTTAACATCTCCAGTTCCCACGGCCTGCTCCCGTCTGACCTTGTGGCTCAGTCGGTAGAGCGGCAAAGATCTAACCCGAAGGTCGTGGGTTCAATTCCCATCCTGGTCAGTTTTTCTCTGTCCTTGTGTGGGCCCATTTCCATCAGTAGGGCTAACGCTCACATTGTTCATATGGGATAGAAAGCGAGCACTTCACATTACACTCTATTCAGTTAACTCTGTGCCCTACATTACCCCGGAATGGAAAGAGGCCATAAGAAAGAAGAGAAAATATGCTAAATGATACGAAAGATTGCAAACACAAGAGAGCCTGGATGAAATGCGCTACTGGAGGAATACCGCAACTCGTCTAAGAAGAAGAGCAACTAAAAACTACTGGAGAACTAAAGCGGACAATCTCATAGAAAACTGTAAGTCCCTTCACAATGCCTTCTCGCCTTTTATGAACAGCAAAAACAAAAGTGACCAAGACGTCATACTTAAAGTAGAAGACAATAATGTTCAAGAACAGCGCCAAGTAGCAGAAATCTTAACAGAGTATTTCTCAAAAATAGCAGACAATATTGGGGATATACCTAACAACTCTATAAATAACAATATCACTATTGATGTCTTCGAACAATTGTTGTGTCAACAACTAAAAAAAATGTCAGAGTCTATCCTGGATATGTTCATGTCTGCTTTCAGAAGAAAATACAGTTGCGAAACGACACTAATTAGTTGAGTAGAAGACTGGAAACGTGCACTCGACATGAATAAAGCAGTTCTCTCAACCAATATGAGGAAGGCGTTCGACTCCATGTATCCACCACCGTTAATTTCAAAGCTGGAATCATACGGTATATCCATGAAGAGTTAACCCTAACCCTAATACGGCGTTCTCCCAGCCGATTGATATTGTACCAAATCAAGTTATACGACGGAGACCGAACTTCTACCACAATGTGGTCCACGGCCAGCTTTTAGATCGTAAAGAAGACAACCCAGCCTTCGGGGTTGCCGTGCTAAGTCACTTATGGGCGAATGTAATAAATTCAAGTAGGTAGGTAAAGTCTGCATACGAGCCAAGTGGCCCATCAAACCGGAGCTTATCCCGGTTTCCATGGCATGAAGCGACTAGGAGTATTTCTACTCCCCCCTGGATGGGTTGCCAGTCCATCGCAGGGTTACCCCCAGCATTTCGCCGGTACCCATTTATACACCTGGGTGGAGAGAGGCACCGTGGGAGTAAAGTGTCTTGCCCGAGAACACAACACAATGTCCCCGACAGTGACAGAGTATAACTATTTTCAAGATCCTCTAACGAGTTAGTGGTGTGGAGAGCTTGTAACCCGCGCACTATCGGTAAAACCAATCAACTATACTACCAATGAAGCAACAGCAAAAATCAACAGGAGAATGTACAGATATAATTAGCGTAGAGTCCAAGCCTAAATTCCGAGCGGTTTCAACGAAGAGAGACAACGTCGGACGGTTCGCGTCAATCAATGTCCGGGGTCTTGCAAACGACTTAAAACTCGGGAACGTGATTCAGGCATTCGAAGCTTTTCGGCTCGACGTGTTGTGTACTCAAGAGGTGCATAGGCGGGGAGTGCAAGAGCCAATACCAGTCGGTGAAGATTCAACATTGGCATATGTAGGTTACAAGAACAAATCGATTGCGGGAGTGGGGTTTCTGTTTAGTTGCAGGGTTCAATTGGACGATGTGAAATTGATATCGGCGAGGATCGCGCTAGCTAATATTTGCATAGGCGGATTGAAGCTGGAATTTTTGTCGTGTTATGCACCACCAGACACGGAGTCCCATGCTGAGAGTACCAAAGATTCATTCTATGCCGAACTCAGCAAGATGGTCAAAAACCATGTAAAACGGCGCCATAAGGTATGCGTGTTGAGTGACTTCAATGCGAGCATTGGTACAGAGAGTCATGATAGTTGGAGGAGTTGACGCCAATGTGACCCTAACAAATGGCAATAGGCATAGGTTCTTGGAGTTTTGTGACCGATATGAGCTGTCAATTGAGAACTCTAGATGGAACAACAAGGC
>NC_090870.1:65437787-65440287 GCF_036669935.1 Montipora foliosa
AACAGTGCGCACACGAGTAGGACCAAAACTGACCAGCCACTCAGAAACTTCAAACGACGTTTTCTCGTCAGAATAAACATTGCTGACATTGATCCCCTCTTTGACTAACAATGCAGTGCCGCCGCCCCTGCGGCCTGGTCGCGGACAATGTATAAGTGTTCTGTATCCGGGGGGAGTAAGTTCGTTCAAAACTGCAGAGTGATGATCTTTAAGCCAGGTCTCACATATGGTGAACAAATCCGCTCTTACATCACACACTAAGTCCAAAAAAGCAGCTGATTTATTATTCAACGACCTCGCATTTAGAGTACACAAGGTCAACTGTTGATCACTGGGATACAAACGAACACGATCCGGTGTTATTAGGTTTCCAGTGTTTCGCGTCGATCTAAGGCGTTCGATCTTTTGTTTCAGACCATTGAGGCGTGATGAAGTGTGAGCAGGTCCTGGGTTTAGCTTAAACACTAAATCGCCTTGCAACAGTGGACAGAATGTAGCAGTGGTGTTAAAATAGTAAATGCACGGACGTCTCTGTCTCTTGACACCAGAGCGTCTCAAGAATGCAAGTCGAGGTGTGCCTTTGCGTAGATCTATACTGATTACTCTTTCACAATGATTCGCGATCCATGACCCGATGAACAATGCGCTGGGTGCAGCTAATGAGGCCTTATTGTACACGATGCAAATTTTGCTCCTCTGCCATCCAAGACCACAAGTCGAAGGAGATCCAAATATCGCTAATTCTTGCACCAATACATTTCTGGTGAGCTCAAAACTCGAACTGAAGATTCTAAATTGCCTTAGACACATATCTTCATGTTGTGCTCTCCGAAGAGGGGCCGCAGAGAGGAGAAAAAGGACCCAGAACACGGAGGTAGACATAATTGATCTGTTGCTGGTTTGGTTTGTTAAAACATTGGTTTACCGCAACCTATGGCGCAACCTATGGCGTTGCGGGTAAGTAATTTCCAAACGCACCGCCCTGCATTGGCATTTGCATTGCGCAACTGTCCATGTTTCTCCTCGTGAAGCCGTATGTCCCCTCACAGTCGTAGCCCAGATGACCCCCGGGTGGAGAATTAAAGGTTGCAAGTCGAAAGTAGCGAATATAGAGTGAACTTAGTGTAAAGCAGTCCCGGTGAAGCGTGAGATGAGTCTTGGATGATAACTATTGTTTTGAGAACAGAGTAAGTCAAGCGCGCAGCTGTACTCCATGATGCTACTTGCCAGTTGTGCGGGTTTTTTTTTAATCTTAAACGGGCTGGATCAAGAGGAGCTTTATGCTAATGTTCTTTTGAGAGCTTTACAGTACTGTGTTGTTGTGACTATAGTTGAACTTTTTATGTTTTTTGACCCTGAAAATTCAATGATAATGGCGGACGAACATTGCGAAGGCTTCAACCGCAAAGTGTTCCTGCACCCCTCAAAAATAGAACTATCGATGTTGATTGCCGAAAGCTGACAAATCACTGTAAGCTGCCCTTGGAATTACATCTTAATTTGAAGGTCACTGTCATTATTTCTTTCGCTATGCGTTTCCTAGGAATTTTCTTTAAGTTTATAATCTTGTTTTTATTTTGTTCTGGAATGGGTCTTCAGTTTATAGTTTGCTTTGTGATGCTGTTTTGATTGTAAAAAGAAATAACTCTTTTCCCGCTACAACAGTATGCTGCCCAGTATCCGACCGGTACCAGTATCCGACCAGTTAAAAATAATTTTAATTTTTTGCAATGCCCCTATTAGTTTACGGAAAACGAAATATGCTGAAAGGAAACCGAACATTTAAGCTTTGAGATGCAAGTTTTGGTTTTGACTTTAAGCATTAGGATCATTTGCAGAGGGCACTGTTCTGTTCAGGTGAGTGAAATTTTCGTGACTAATATTTACCCTTTTCACTGCGCGGTAAAACGCCCGCTGTTGAAGAAAGAATCATTATCTAAGCTGCAGTCGGGATTGATTTGATATCGTTAACTTCAAATGATCTGTATGTAGTGTAATGCTATTCTGAAACAACTCAATTGAAACTTTCTTCATTGATCTATCGAGCGAAATTATTTTCCGTGTGTTCCTTTCACACCGCACTTTGCATAATTACCGGAAGCAGACGTTAGAACGGAATTCTCAGTTTTTTCACGATGCTCAGTTCGTAAGTCGATTTATATTTTCCAAATTCTAATGCCAAAGTATTTTGCAAGAGCAAAGGGAGACAAAAATATCTCCTCCCCGCCGAAAGTTACGTTTTAATTACGTTGTTATTCCTGTGGTCGGATACTGGGCTCGCTGGTCGGATACTGGGCAGCAATGGACATCTGCAAAAATGAAAATTTTACCGGTGGAAACAAATGTAAAAACGCAAAGCTTTTTTTCTCATATTGCAGACTAAATTTACTGTGCCAGGGCCAAATTTCACAGCTTTTGCCGTTAAGGAAGGAAAGTTATGGCAGTTTTAAAGTGAAGTGGTCGGATACTGGGCAACAAACTGTTACTTTTACGCCATCGG